>NC_134839.1:107262212-107565243 GCF_965363235.1 Mytilus galloprovincialis
AGCGACTCTGTCGACCTTCGACCAACCCTCGTTGTGGTCTATGATTGTGATGGTAAGGTTTTTGAGATCAGCTTGTGTGTGTCCAGGTGATCTCAAATGACGACTCACGGGTAGGTCGGGCTTGCAAGTGTAGTCACTTCGATGACCATTCATGCGTTTGTTAAATGGCTGCTCTGTCTCGCCAACATACTGCATGCCACATCGACACTGAAGGAGGTATACAACATTCTGGGTTTTGCAAGTTACATTGCAATATATAGTGTACACAGACCCAGTCGAGTGGCAAGTGAATGTTTGAGTATTCAGTATTTGTTGACAAGTCAGGCAACGTCTGTTACCACATGACTTGCACCATCCTGCAATTGAACAGCTTTTATTTGAGGAGACGTCAGCTCTAACAAATAAGTCTTTCAGACTTGCTGGTCTCCGAAAAGCTAAGACAGGAGGATTGGGAAAGATCTTGGATAATTTAGGGTGTTTGGCAATAGTTTGCCAATTGGCTCGGATCAAACGTGAAAGGTTATTAAAGGCTGGATTGTATGTAAGAACAAACGGGACTATTTTGCTGCGCTTCTTCCGTTTGTACTGTAAGAGGTCATTGCGGCTGTTATTGTTAGCGCGCGCAAACCCCTTATCTATGTCCAATTTCTTATAACCTCGTTTTGTCAAAAATCCGCGAAGTTCCTGTAACCGTTTCGTGACAGCCTCCTCAGAGGAGCAAATCCGCTTGACTCTGAGAGCTTGACTGTACGGGATACTTTTTGTACAGTGTTTGGGGTGACAGCTTTGGGGAGAAAGGTATTGATGTTTATCTGTGGGTTTACAATAGAGGTCTGTTGATATGACACCGTCCTTTATAGATGTGGTTGTGTCTAAGAAAGATATCTTAGAGTCGGAAATTTCATACGTAAATTTAATTGAATGGTGGGCATTGTTTGCATGTCTGATGAAATCATCCAGTTTTTGTTGAGATTCAATCCATTTCATGTCAACATCATCAATGAAACGGAACCAAGACAAAGGTTTGGATAAAGATGCTGCAATAATTTGTTTTTCTAATCTGCCCATGAAAATATTGGCGTAAGACGGTGCCATTTTCGTCCCCATCGCTGTCCCGTTAATTTGAAGGTAATGATCACCATTAAAGGTGAAATTGTTGCATTTCAGGACTAGAGTTAGTAGCTGGACTAAACATTCAGTAGGTGGTTCTAAAATGTTGCGAGAGTCCCATATTTCCCTACAAGATTGTATGCCGTCATCATGAGGTATGTTGGTATACAATGAGGTGACATCTAAAGTGACAAGGAGGGTTTCCGGAGGAAGAGGGTTCATGGATTCCATTTTACGAAGATAATCTGTAGTGTCTTGAATGTGGGAAGGAAGATTTTCTACATGAGATCTTAAATGAAAATCGACGAATTCCGAGATTTTCTCAGTCGGATGGCCGTTTGCGGATACAATGGGTCTACCAGGGTTGTTAACCTTGTGTATTTTGGGAAGAAGATACAATCGACCAGGCTTGGCATTCTCTGGCTTTAAATAACCAATTGTATCCTCATCTATGTGACCGTCATTGTACATGGTTTGTAACGCAGTGATAATTTTGGAGCTAAACTCGGAAGTAGGGTCATAGTCTAGCTTCTTATAAAATCTCTCATCAGAGAGCTGACGCACTGCTTCCGCGATGTAGTTAGCTTTGTCCATTATCACAACGGCACTGCCCTTGTCTGCTGGTTTTATCACAATATCATCTCGGTTTCTCAGCGATTGTATGGCTTTTTTCTCGTCAGGAGAGGTGTTGTAAAATGACGAGTACTTGTTGCTAGCTAGATGAACAACATCCGATTTGATTTTGTCGATAACATCTTCCAATGTAGCAGATTTACTAGGTTTTGGAATCCATGAACTCTTCTTTTTAAAATGCGGAATTATGATTTCTTCCTCCGAGTCAGACGTGTCTGTGTCTTCCTCATTATCCACCTCTTTATCCTTGTTACCAAAATATTCTTTGATTCTGAGGGTTCTAGCAAAGTTATCAAGGTCATCTCCCAGTTTCATATTATCTATGCTATTGGGAGTAGGGCAAAAATTCAAACCCTTGGACAAGACTTTAGTTTCGTCCTCAGATAAAGAGACTGAGGATAAATTGACAACCGTGTTGTTGGGATCCATCGGAACTCGAATTTTTCTTTTAAATCTACGATTTCGAGGCTTTTTCTTAGATTTTGTAGAGGGTCTAATTGAAGGGTGGTTAATTTGCACACCATCACGTTTAAATTTGTTGATCTGTTTGACGTGGAGCTTATGTGATTCAATATGGTTGATATCACCAAGACGTACTTGAATTTCGTCAAGTTCAGGATCAGACAAATGTTCACGGGATCGGCAGTGCAAATTATCACGTAGTTTAAATAAATAATTTACTTGATGAATTGCTTCTAGGCGTAAAAGATCCATCAGACGAAAAGAACTGTTGTATAAAATGTTGTTCCATCTGTGAAAAAATCTGTTCGACTTTTCTCCTGTTGTAAGTGGGGAGGCCTTTAAAATTAGTCCTTTCGGAATAATTCCTTGATTAATGTAGGTTTCTAAATTTGAGATGTGATGCTCTGTTTTGATAATTTTGATAGTAGAAGATCTTAATTTCTTAAAATAAAATTGAAAATGCATGATGGAATATGCAGTAAGAAAATCGGATCGGGTGAACACACTCGATGCAGACTACCAAAAAGGTAAAAATATAAAATGACTGAATAAATAGTCAACGATCAATCTTACAGGGCGATGGATCATGTAATATGATTCTGTACACTACAAAATATAATATATAACAAGTCAAAAAGGGTACAACATCACCATTAAATAACTATAAAATATACAAATATTAGATATTTCGGATAACAGATATCCTTTTTCAATAATAGCACGATGTCAAATGAATCATGTCAATATATTCAAACTGAGATACTTTTTCTAAATCTTGAATTTATACAATTTAAGCGAACACCACAGACGCTGATACAATTTGAAATTTCCAAACACGGCGCAAAGATTACTAAGATATGCCAAATGAAAATAGTTATTTTCGTTGTGAACTGGCACAACTCTAGATTTCCAAAGGTTGTGACAGTTGAGATGTTATAACTGCATTGAGGGCAGTCCTCAAACAAAAAGATCAAAAATGTCCTAACCGATCCAGGATGGTATAAATTAGACAACGGTAGGGCAATTACAACAGAAACTACATATTTAAGCCTCCCAAACGAATGGCAGTCTAATAATGATTGAAAAAATAAGTTTTATATAATGAGGTAAAATAATTGAACGTGGCAACGTACTTATACATCATCCCGAATCAATGGAAACCTGTAATTTAAACTGTTATTTTTTAAAATAATTTCGAACTGTTAAGCCAGTACTAAATCCGGCGTTGTTTGAAACAGGTGGTCACAGGAAAATGAAGGACTCGTTCTATGTTTTTTCATTTATGCCCTCTGGGGAAACTGTCCGTAACTTTCTTATCCAAAATCTTTCCCGAGCGACTCTGTCGACCTTCGACCAACCCTCGTTGTGGTCTATGATTGTGATGGTAAGGTTTTTGAGATCAGCTTGTGTGTGTCCAGGTGATCTCAAATGACGACTCACGGGTAGGTCGGGCTTGCAAGTGTAGTCACTTCGATGACCATTCATGCGTTTGTTAAATGGCTGCTCTGTCTCGCCAACATACTGCATGCCACATCGACACTGAAGGAGGTATACAACATTCTGGGTTTTGCAAGTTACATTGCAATATATAGTGTACACAGACCCAGTCGAGTGGCAAGTGAATGTTTGAGTATTCAGTATTTGTTGACAAGTCAGGCAACGTCTGTTACCACATGACTTGCACCATCCTGCAATTGAACAGCTTTTATTTGAGGAGACGTCAGCTCTAACAAATAAGTCTTTCAGACTTGCTGGTCTCCGAAAAGCTAAGACAGGAGGATTGGGAAAGATCTTGGATAATTTAGGGTGTTTGGCAATAGTTTGCCAATTGGCTCGGATCAAACGTGAAAGGTTATTAAAGGCTGGATTGTATGTAAGAACAAACGGGACTATTTTGCTGCGCTTCTTCCGTTTGTACTGTAAGAGGTCATTGCGGCTGTTATTGTTAGCGCGCGCAAACCCCTTATCTATGTCCAATTTCTTATAACCTCGTTTTGTCAAAAATCCGCGAAGTTCCTGTAACCGTTTCGTGACAGCCTCCTCAGAGGAGCAAATCCGCTTGACTCTGAGAGCTTGACTGTACGGGATACTTTTTGTACAGTGTTTGGGGTGACAGCTTTGGGGAGAAAGGTATTGATGTTTATCTGTGGGTTTACAATAGAGGTCTGTTGATATGACACCGTCCTTTATAGATGTGGTTGTGTCTAAGAAAGATATCTTAGAGTCGGAAATTTCATACGTAAATTTAATTGAATGGTGGGCATTGTTTGCATGTCTGATGAAATCATCCAGTTTTTGTTGAGATTCAATCCATTTCATGTCAACATCATCAATGAAACGGAACCAAGACAAAGGTTTGGATAAAGATGCTGCAATAATTTGTTTTTCTAATCTGCCCATGAAAATATTGGCGTAAGACGGTGCCATTTTCGTCCCCATCGCTGTCCCGTTAATTTGAAGGTAATGATCACCATTAAAGGTGAAATTGTTGCATTTCAGGACTAGAGTTAGTAGCTGGACTAAACATTCAGTAGGTGGTTCTAAAATGTTGCGAGAGTCCCATATTTCCCTACAAGATTGTATGCCGTCATCATGAGGTATGTTGGTATACAATGAGGTGACATCTAAAGTGACAAGGAGGGTTTCCGGAGGAAGAGGGTTCATGGATTCCATTTTACGAAGATAATCTGTAGTGTCTTGAATGTGGGAAGGAAGATTTTCTACATGAGATCTTAAATGAAAATCGACGAATTCCGAGATTTTCTCAGTCGGATGGCCGTTTGCGGATACAATGGGTCTACCAGGGTTGTTAACCTTGTGTATTTTGGGAAGAAGATACAATCGACCAGGCTTGGCATTCTCTGGCTTTAAATAACCAATTGTATCCTCATCTATGTGACCGTCATTGTACATGGTTTGTAACGCAGTGATAATTTTGGAGCTAAACTCGGAAGTAGGGTCATAGTCTAGCTTCTTATAAAATCTCTCATCAGAGAGCTGACGCACTGCTTCCGCGATGTAGTTAGCTTTGTCCATTATCACAACGGCACTGCCCTTGTCTGCTGGTTTTATCACAATATCATCTCGGTTTCTCAGCGATTGTATGGCTTTTTTCTCGTCAGGAGAGGTGTTGTAAAATGACGAGTACTTGTTGCTAGCTAGATGAACAACATCCGATTTGATTTTGTCGATAACATCTTCCAATGTAGCAGATTTACTAGGTTTTGGAATCCATGAACTCTTCTTTTTAAAATGCGGAATTATGATTTCTTCCTCCGAGTCAGACGTGTCTGTGTCTTCCTCATTATCCACCTCTTTATCCTTGTTACCAAAATATTCTTTGATTCTGAGGGTTCTAGCAAAGTTATCAAGGTCATCTCCCAGTTTCATATTATCTATGCTATTGGGAGTAGGGCAAAAATTCAAACCCTTGGACAAGACTTTAGTTTCGTCCTCAGATAAAGAGACTGAGGATAAATTGACAACCGTGTTGTTGGGATCCATCGGAACTCGAATTTTTCTTTTAAATCTACGATTTCGAGGCTTTTTCTTAGATTTTGTAGAGGGTCTAATTGAAGGGTGGTTAATTTGCACACCATCACGTTTAAATTTGTTGATCTGTTTGACGTGGAGCTTATGTGATTCAATATGGTTGATATCACCAAGACGTACTTGAATTTCGTCAAGTTCAGGATCAGACAAATGTTCACGGGATCGGCAGTGCAAATTATCACGTAGTTTAAATAAATAATTTACTTGATGAATTGCTTCTAGGCGTAAAAGATCCATCAGACGAAAAGAACTGTTGTATAAAATGTTGTTCCATCTGTGAAAAAATCTGTTCGACTTTTCTCCTGTTGTAAGTGGGGAGGCCTTTAAAATTAGTCCTTTCGGAATAATTCCTTGATTAATGTAGGTTTCTAAATTTGAGATGTGATGCTCTGTTTTGATAATTTTGATAGTAGAAGATCTTAATTTCTTAAAATAAAATTGAAAATGCATGATGGAATATGCAGTAAGAAAATCGGATCGGGTGAACACACTCGATGCAGACTACCAAAAAGGTAAAAATATAAAATGACTGAATAAATAGTCAACGATCAATCTTACAGGGCGATGGATCATGTAATATGATTCTGTACACTACAAAATATAATATATAACAAGTCAAAAAGGGTACAACATCACCATTAAATAACTATAAAATATACAAATATTAGATATTTCGGATAACAGATATCCTTTTTCAATAATAGCACGATGTCAAATGAATCATGTCAATATATTCAAACTGAGATACTTTTTCTAAATCTTGAATTTATACAATTTAAGCGAACACCACAGACGCTGATACAATTTGAAATTTCCAAACACGGCGCAAAGATTACTAAGATATGCCAAATGAAAATAGTTATTTTCGTTGTGAACTGGCACAACTCTAGATTTCCAAAGGTTGTGACAGTTGAGATGTTATAACTGCATTGAGGGCAGTCCTCAAACAAAAAGATCAAAAATGTCCTAACCGATCCAGGATGGTATAAATTAGACAACGGTAGGGCAATTACAACAGAAACTACATATTTAAGCCTCCCAAACGAATGGCAGTCTAATAATGATTGAAAAAATAAGTTTTATATAATGAGGTAAAATAATTGAACGTGGCAACGTACTTATACATCATCCCGAATCAATGGAAACCTGTAATTTAAACTGTTATTTTTTAAAATAATTTCGAACTGTTAAGCCAGTACTAAATCCGGCGTTGTTTGAAACAGGTGGTCACAGGAAAATGAAGGACTCGTTCTATGTTTTTTCATTTATGCCCTCTGGGGAAACTGTCCGTAACTTTCTTATCCAAAATCTTTCCCGAGCGACTCTGTCGACCTTCGACCAACCCTCGTTGTGGTCTATGATTGTGATGGTAAGGTTTTTGAGATCAGCTTGTGTGTGTCCAGGTGATCTCAAATGACGACTCACGGGTAGGTCGGGCTTGCAAGTGTAGTCACTTCGATGACCATTCATGCGTTTGTTAAATGGCTGCTCTGTCTCGCCAACATACTGCATGCCACATCGACACTGAAGGAGGTATACAACATTCTGGGTTTTGCAAGTTACATTGCAATATATAGTGTACACAGACCCAGTCGAGTGGCAAGTGAATGTTTGAGTATTCAGTATTTGTTGACAAGTCAGGCAACGTCTGTTACCACATGACTTGCACCATCCTGCAATTGAACAGCTTTTATTTGAGGAGACGTCAGCTCTAACAAATAAGTCTTTCAGACTTGCTGGTCTCCGAAAAGCTAAGACAGGAGGATTGGGAAAGATCTTGGATAATTTAGGGTGTTTGGCAATAGTTTGCCAATTGGCTCGGATCAAACGTGAAAGGTTATTAAAGGCTGGATTGTGTCATTTGAGATCACCTGGACACACACAAGCTGATCTCAAAAACCTTACCATCACAATCATAGACCACAACGAGGGTTGGTCGAAGGTCGACAGAGTCGCTCGGGAAAGATTTTGGATAAGAAAGTTACGGACAGTTTCCCCAGAGGGCATAAATGAAAAAACATAGAACGAGTCCTTCATTTTCCTGTGACCACCTGTTTCAAACAACGCCGGATTTAGTACTGGCTTAACAGTTCGAAATTATTTTAAAAAATAACAGTTTAAATTACAGGTTTCCATTGATTCGGGATGATGTATAAGTACGTTGCCACGTTCAATTATTTTACCTCATTATATAAAACTTATTTTTTCAATCATTATTAGACTGCCATTCGTTTGGGAGGCTTAAATATGTAGTTTCTGTTGTAATTGCCCTACCGTTGTCTAATTTATACCATCCTGGATCGGTTAGGACATTTTTGATCTTTTTGTTTGAGGACTGCCCTCAATGCAGTTATAACATCTCAACTGTCACAACCTTTGGAAATCTAGAGTTGTGCCAGTTCACAACGAAAATAACTATTTTCATTTGGCATATCTTAGTAATCTTTGCGCCGTGTTTGGAAATTTCAAATTGTATCAGCGTCTGTGGTGTTCGCTTAAATTGTATAAATTCAAGATTTAGAAAAAGTATCTCAGTTTGAATATATTGACATGATTCATTTGACATCGTGCTATTATTGAAAAAGGATATCTGTTATCCGAAATATCTAATATTTGTATATTTTATAGTTATTTAATGGTGATGTTGTACCCTTTTTGACTTGTTATATATTATATTTTGTAGTGTACAGAATCATATTACATGATCCATCGCCCTGTAAGATTGATCGTTGACTATTTATTCAGTCATTTTATATTTTTACCTTTTTGGTAGTCTGCATCGAGTGTGTTCACCCGATCCGATTTTCTTACTGCATATTCCATCATGCATTTTCAATTTTATTTTAAGAAATTAAGATCTTCTACTATCAAAATTATCAAAACAGAGCATCACATCTCAAATTTAGAAACCTACATTAATCAAGGAATTATTCCGAAAGGACTAATTTTAAAGGCCTCCCCACTTACAACAGGAGAAAAGTCGAACAGATTTTTTCACAGATGGAACAACATTTTATACAACAGTTCTTTTCGTCTGATGGATCTTTTACGCCTAGAAGCAATTCATCAAGTAAATTATTTATTTAAACTACGTGATAATTTGCACTGCCGATCCCGTGAACATTTGTCTGATCCTGAACTTGACGAAATTCAAGTACGTCTTGGTGATATCAACCATATTGAATCACATAAGCTCCACGTCAAACAGATCAACAAATTTAAACGTGATGGTGTGCAAATTAACCACCCTTCAATTAGACCCTCTACAAAATCTAAGAAAAAGCCTCGAAATCGTAGATTTAAAAGAAAAATTCGAGTTCCGATGGATCCCAACAACACGGTTGTCAATTTATCCTCAGTCTCTTTATCTGAGGACGAAACTAAAGTCTTGTCCAAGGGTTTGAATTTTTGCCCTACTCCCAATAGCATAGATAATATGAAACTGGGAGATGACCTTGATAACTTTGCTAGAACCCTCAGAATCAAAGAATATTTTGGTAACAAGGATAAAGAGGTGGATAATGAGGAAGACACAGACACGTCTGACTCGGAGGAAGAAATCATAATTCCGCATTTTAAAAAGAAGAGTTCATGGATTCCAAAACCTAGTAAATCTGCTACATTGGAAGATGTTATCGACAAAATCAAATCGGATGTTGTTCATCTAGCTAGCAACAAGTACTCGTCATTTTACAACACCTCTCCTGACGAGAAAAAAGCCATACAATCGCTGAGAAACCGAGATGATATTGTGATAAAACCAGCAGACAAGGGCAGTGCCGTTGTGATAATGGACAAAGCTAACTACATCGCGGAAGCAGTGCGTCAGCTCTCTGATGAGAGATTTTATAAGAAGCTAGACTATGACCCTACTTCCGAGTTTAGCTCCAAAATTATCACTGCGTTACAAACCATGTACAATGACGGTCACATAGATGAGGATACAATTGGTTATTTAAAGCCAGAGAATGCCAAGCCTGGTCGATTGTATCTTCTTCCCAAAATACACAAGGTTAACAACCCTGGTAGACCCATTGTATCCGCAAACGGCCATCCGACTGAGAAAATCTCGGAATTCGTCGATTTTCATTTAAGATCTCATGTAGAAAATCTTCCTTCCCACATTCAAGACACTACAGATTATCTTCGTAAAATGGAATCCATGAACCCTCTTCCTCCGGAAACCCTCCTTGTCACTTTAGATGTCACCTCATTGTATACCAACATACCTCATGATGACGGCATACAATCTTGTAGGGAAATATGGGACTCTCGCAACATTTTAGAACCACCTACTGAATGTTTAGTCCAGCTACTAACTCTAGTCCTGAAATGCAACAATTTCACCTTTAATGGTGATCATTACCTTCAAATTAACGGGACAGCGATGGGGACGAAAATGGCACCGTCTTACGCCAATATTTTCATGGGCAGATTAGAAAAACAAATTATTGCAGCATCTTTATCCAAACCTTTGTCTTGGTTCCGTTTCATTGATGATGTTGACATGAAATGGATTGAATCTCAACAAAAACTGGATGATTTCATCAGACATGCAAACAATGCCCACCATTCAATTAAATTTACGTATGAAATTTCCGACTCTAAGATATCTTTCTTAGACACAACCACATCTATAAAGGACGGTGTCATATCAACAGACCTCTATTGTAAACCCACAGATAAACATCAATACCTTTCTCCCCAAAGCTGTCACCCCAAACACTGTACAAAAAGTATCCCGTACAGTCAAGCTCTCAGAGTCAAGCGGATTTGCTCCTCTGAGGAGGCTGTCACGAAACGGTTACAGGAACTTCGCGGATTTTTGACAAAACGAGGTTATAAGAAATTGGACATAGATAAGGGGTTTGCGCGCGCTAACAATAACAGCCGCAATGACCTCTTACAGTACAAACGGAAGAAGCGCAGCAAAATAGTCCCGTTTGTTCTTACATACAATCCAGCCTTTAATAACCTTTCACGTTTGATCCGAGCCAATTGGCAAACTATTGCCAAACACCCTAAATTATCCAAGATCTTTCCCAATCCTCCTGTCTTAGCTTTTCGGAGACCAGCAAGTCTGAAAGACTTATTTGTTAGAGCTGACGTCTCCTCAAATAAAAGCTGTTCAATTGCAGGATGGTGCAAGTCATGTGGTAACAGACGTTGCCTGACTTGTCAACAAATACTGAATACTCAAACATTCACTTGCCACTCGACTGGGTCTGTGTACACTATATATTGCAATGTAACTTGCAAAACCCAGAATGTTGTATACCTCCTTCAGTGTCGATGTGGCATGCAGTATGTTGGCGAGACAGAGCAGCCATTTAACAAACGCATGAATGGTCATCGAAGTGACTACACTTGCAAGCCCGACCTACCCGTGAGTCGTCATTTGAGATCACCTGGACACACACAAGCTGATCTCAAAAACCTTACCATCACAATCATAGACCACAACGAGGGTTGGTCGAAGGTCGACAGAGTCGCTCGGGAAAGATTTTGGATAAGAAAGTTACGGACAGTTTCCCCAGAGGGCATAAATGAAAAAACATAGAACGAGTCCTTCATTTTCCTGTGACCACCTGTTTCAAACAACGCCGGATTTAGTACTGGCTTAACAGTTCGAAATTATTTTAAAAAATAACAGTTTAAATTACAGGTTTCCATTGATTCGGGATGATGTATAAGTACGTTGCCACGTTCAATTATTTTACCTCATTATATAAAACTTATTTTTTCAATCATTATTAGACTGCCATTCGTTTGGGAGGCTTAAATATGTAGTTTCTGTTGTAATTGCCCTACCGTTGTCTAATTTATACCATCCTGGATCGGTTAGGACATTTTTGATCTTTTTGTTTGAGGACTGCCCTCAATGCAGTTATAACATCTCAACTGTCACAACCTTTGGAAATCTAGAGTTGTGCCAGTTCACAACGAAAATAACTATTTTCATTTGGCATATCTTAGTAATCTTTGCGCCGTGTTTGGAAATTTCAAATTGTATCAGCGTCTGTGGTGTTCGCTTAAATTGTATAAATTCAAGATTTAGAAAAAGTATCTCAGTTTGAATATATTGACATGATTCATTTGACATCGTGCTATTATTGAAAAAGGATATCTGTTATCCGAAATATCTAATATTTGTATATTTTATAGTTATTTAATGGTGATGTTGTACCCTTTTTGACTTGTTATATATATATATATATATATATATATATATATATATATATATATATATATATATATATATATATATATATATATATATACCTAAATAGGCGATTAAAGGTGTAGGTAGGGGTGATTCCTCATTCATTGACAGAAGTGTTTTTTTTTCTCGTCAGGGAAGGAGGAATCAGTCAATACCAGTATGTCTTTGGAAATTTATTTGGAAAAATTGACGCAACTTGCCGTTATGGAAAAGGAAAAACTACAACCAATCCTTACTCAAGGATTCTTTATTTGCTACATCAATCGTGGGAGACATTCTTACATTGGTAGCATTTAACTAGCACATGTTTTGTTATATGTTTCTAAATATACTTTTTTTTATAAGTATATCACAGACGACACACAGGTGAATAACCAGATAAGATTTCCAAACAATTTTATGATACCTATCAAATAATAATGTACATTTCATAAGGAACTATCATTTGCTCTCTTTTTCATTACATGTACCTTCTGTTATGTTTCTTCTCTCTACATATAAATACTTCTTTGTAACTTAGTCAACCATATTCGTCAAAGTTTCATATAATTACTCGCCAAAACGTAATACTTAAAATAAAGTAAGGACTGAAAGTATATATACATACTATTTATATTATATGAATTTAAGGCGCAATTACTACACAAGTAAGCCGCCGACCAAAACCAATAACAACAACAACATGCCCATGGTACATAAAATATTGGAAAATTACATTGTTATCTACATAAGCTACTGTTTTATTGAAAAAATTTCAGAAAGCTTTGCTAGAATTTGTGATCATATTTGATGTTTATCCAATATGAGAGATAAGAACCATACATAATTTCATGATATCTTGCCTCGTTACAGATATCCTGATCAAACAACACGATCAAATACCTGATCTGCTTAATATTATTATTTTTTATTTCAGATTTGTTTTAACATTCAGTGCAACAGCAGGAGGATTCAGAGTCCTTCGTAACCTGGATACAAGTCAGACCTATGCTCCACAGTATTACAGTGAAAAAACTACGTCTAATATAATTGAATTTAGATTTGACTTCGTGAGCCCTATCCATTGCACTGAAGAAGGCGTACCATGTTCCGATAAACAGCCATTACATCTCTCAGAAGATATAACACAGGTATTTATTACAGACGTAACTGTTTGGTTTTCAGAAGTGTTGTACTTTAAGGTGGTACCCATACCTTGACTAAAATTAGTTTGGCTCGTTTAATTTTCATAAAATGTTGAAGAAATATTTACCTTGACCCTTAAAGAAAAAATTCAAAATTTCAAAAAATTTGAACCAACCACTTTATCAGAAAAATTTGGTTTGTTATATAGCAGTTTGACAAACACCAATTTTGATCATTGAGATGCTTAATATTTCCTTAACAAAACAACGTGATTAAAACGTTTAGCTGATTTTTACAGAGTTATCTCCTGTAGTGTTAGATACCACCTTAAGTACTGCTTTTCCGCTTGAAGTACCAGAAATAAACCGGGTTTTATTGTGTTCAATTCCTGATGCCTATTATTTTATTTTTCCATAAAGTTTTTATTTAGCTCAACGGGCCCGACATATACAATTTGAACTTATGCCAAAACTTGACGTCTAAAACTACTAGACCAAATACCTTCAAAATTCAACAAAATATTTCATATGGTATTTTGTTTATAAATTATATCTGAACTTTTGTATTCATTAAGAATCATGGCCGCCATGACTGAAAATAGAGCAATGGGGTCAAATGCAGTTGTTTTTCTTATGGTACAAAAGTTATTGCCGTAAGAGCAAAAGTGACATGGAGCTTAATTAACGAGGTAGTCAAAATCCATCTGCTATGAAATTTACAGACCGATACGACCTTCTATTGAAGGGATACTGTTCGAAATAGTTTACTGTGTTTAGTTATTATCTTTAATGATATAATAGATAGACAAAAAGTATGAACGGCAAAACTCTTCAGCTAAGTGGGATCTAATCATAAATCAAATGATCAAAACAGTCAATGTAATCTTTTAGGATTTATTTTACTAGCAACTTTTATTTTTTTTTACATTTATTGTGAAAGATTAATTACTTTTCACAAAAATCTTCTTCTTTGAAAATACATGTCAAATACCTAAAAATTTAATTAAATATTCCTTAAGTTATCTTGCTTATAGATTGTATTCGGAGATTTGATCCACTCATTGGCAGCAGTTTCTAAAAATAAAACAAAGTACTCAAATGAAGTCTTTTTTTACATTTAAAAAACAAAGCATTTAGAGCAAAACTGACACAGGTAGCAGTGTTGAACGATATCTGATCTACCAGTCTAGTAATCTTCAGATTATTAGGACAACTTATGATTAGGTTACAGTCCAAAATTAGTTTATTTTTAGGAAGTTTTAGTTGTGGGTTATGTTTTATCTTTAATATCATTACAGAAAGAGAAAAGTATAAATAAAAAACTTGGTCAGCAAGTCACATTCCTTTAGCTAAAATTGCAGTTAAGCGATATCAGGCCCTTAAGAGCCTTTTATTTGTAAACTGTTATTTGTCTTTTTTCCTGGTTTTTTTTTTATCCTTTACCATTGTTTTGCAACTTAAGAAGTGATCGATTATCTTTATAAAAAGGTTGATATAATACGGAAATAATTTTTTTTTCTTTCTTGAATAATGTTCTATTTCTTCTATCAATGTACTTTGAAATTCGGTATTTTGCAAAAATACCTCTTTTGGGGTTCATTCTACCTTTTATTTTTGAAATCCAAACTCAACAGTAAATTTATGAACTTGCTACCCTTAGTATATATACAACTTAGACCAAGAATTGTTTCTAAACTGATTATTAAAGGCATATTGACCATCATTGGTACGTAAATTTTACTGAAACAATACTTTATAGATATAGTAAGATGTGGTATGAGTGCCAATGAGACAACTCTCCATTCAAGTAACAATTTATAAAAGTTAACCATTGAACGTCCATTTACGGTCTTCAACACGGAGCCTTGGCTCACACCGAACAGCAATCTATAAAAGTCCATAAATTACTTGTGTAAAACCAATTAAATGGGAAAACCAACGGTCTAATCTATAAAAAACGAGAAACGAGAAACACGTATGAACTACATAAACAGACGACAACCACTGTGCATCAGAGTTCTGACTTAGACAATATAGAAAGACATACTATAAAATATCAATTGAAAGGCTTAACTCGACCAAAAGACACGAATTAACACACAATGAACTAATAGATTTGATCTGTGATACCTCAATGCAAATACATATACATGTTGTTAACAAAAATTATTAAGGATAAATAATTAAGGTAAAAAGTAAATAAACAGGCTTAAACAAAGTTGAAGTATCATACCGTTGTGAAATATTAAACAAATTTTAGAAATGCATCACTTTTGATAAATAAAAAAAAACTGCGTCATATTATACACTAGTCCGAGATTACTCTGACGTCCAACGGCTGTTTTGCCAGACATGCTGGGGCCGTGGGACGTCAGAGCTCGTCCCATATCTAAAAGTGGATATTTGGCCACCCACAATAGATGCGCTGCTTCGTCGCTTCTGGTGCCAACTGAAGGCCTTGGAATTATATAAATTTGGCATCAATCTGTTCATTTTTCATTTATCTCTTCATTTATTTTTCCATATTTTAACAGTTTTCACAGGGACCCATCGATTTCGGCATTTTGATTTTCGTTTTCAAAGATTATCACGTGACCACGAGAAAACAGTGATGATTTATGCAAATGACCATGATGTAACACCTCCTTCATTTACAATACTAGTTATCTAAATATCCGAAAGCTTCCGATTGTTACGTGGTCGAAACTAAATGCTTGATACCGATCTCCTGTAAAGGTGGTAAAAAATCGTGGTTGGCTACTAAATGTTAATCATCGTTCTCCTATAAAGGAGGCGAAAAAATACAAATATTTGCATATTTGAGTCTCGATGCCACGAACTCTCTCGTAACTTGACGTCCATTTGAAAGTGAAAGTCAAAATGCCGAAATCGATGGGTCTCTGTGAAAACTGTTAAAATATGGAAAAATAAAGGTTGGCAGGTAGGTGAAACTTACATAAATGAAGAGATAAATGAAAAATGGACAGATTGATGCCCAATTTATATAATTCCAAGGCCTTCAGTCGGCACCAGAATCGACGAAGCAGCGCATCTATTGTGGGTGGGCAAATATCCACTTTTTGATATGGGACGAGCTCTGACGTCCCACGGCCCCAGCTTGTCTGGCAAAACAGCCGTTGGACGCCAGAGTAATCTCCGACTAATTATACACAGGTAAATGAAAATAATTTAGTTGTTAAGTATACTTCTTCTTCTGCGTGTATAATCTTCCGTTTTGGAATACCAAGACATTTCTTGTATATCAATGAAATTAGTCTAACACTTAGTAATATGAGGTGAATATCAACAATAAAACTATACAATTGGTGCTAGATAAAACTTCTTGTACAAGTGCCAGAACAGTATTTACGCAGAGATGAAATAATATTAATGTTTATAGTAAGAAGAAGTGAAAAATTGTAGTAATTCTAAATAATAAAAGCTGGTATTTAGTCAAGATCCATGTTAACATTAAAAAACAAATAAATCATTACAAACAGGGCAAATAAACAAGAATTTACGATTTGAGAGTACTCGCAGTTACTGACAATTAATTAAAAGCCAACACAATTAATAATAATAATAAAAAAACATGCATCAGAGACTAAAATCAACTAATGTTCTCTTAAATAAGTTACGAGTATTACTTGTTAGTATTTGAGTCGATGTTGATACTCCTCTGCATCTGTAAATTTATGATTGTACAGACCAATTTGCAGACATTGAAGAGAATGTCAGTTCATTTTTACCAAATAACTAGTTATTTACATGTTAATAATAACCAAATACTGTAAAGATACTACAATTATCTTGAATGAACGAACAGTACTGAATTACAAAAACAAATATCTTATAAAAATAATAACTTCTAAACAAGACATAATGATATTTTGTTATAATTTGTCAAAATATGCTACTATCAAAACTACTAAAATTCTTTCGCTAGTATATTACAGACATATAATATACTCTAAAGGTCTTGTGTATAAAGCTTCAATGTAAGTATACAATATATGTATGTTGTCGGAACATTTATTTGCATGAGCTTAAGAAACAGGACGAAAGCGACACTCTGCCGAGCTTTTCTCCTTTTTCGCATCGAGTACAAATCCATTTTATAATTTCCGACAATGTACATATACTGTGTTTATGCTGAAAATCCTCCAATCACTTGAAAATTCAGTTATCAAAATCTAAATCATTGTCTCTTATTTCTCAAAGAAATCGACATAGTTGAAACGCGGACCGCGAAGAGGTCCCCAAAATGAACTGGTTAGTAATGAGAAATATTTATATTATCGGTTGCTCAACATGGAGGTGGGGTAACAGGAGACTTTATTTTATTTAAGGACACATAAAGGAAAATTGTATTTGTATACCTGTTGTACAATAGATGGTTAATTGCAGGATAAAAACATGTATTTGCTTCATGTTTTATTTAACGGTAATGCAACATAGAAAAGTACTAATATAAATATTCTTTATATCAGCTTAGTTTAAGTCCAAGTTGGGATGGATGGTTCGATGAATTGTCTGGAGTCATGAGATATTCATTTGAGGTGTGGAAAATGGAATTTAGCCTAGACTTTCAGAATCTAAGGGAACCATTGATTACATCAATAGATAATCCCATCCCAATTTTTATTGAAGAAGTGAACGTCACCAACCCTATTCAGTATCCAACATTTACACCAAACGAACCTGGAGTGTATTCGTGTATTCTGGAAGTCAGTGATAGAGCAAATAATACACGATACGCACGAAGATTTGTTTTATTCGATAAAACATCAGCAGTAACAACACAAAACGAAAACCCAATGTACTGTACTACTGCCTCGTCGTCAACCAGTTATGCATGGCAAACTAATGGTGGTAACACTGTACAGATATCTTGGAAAGACCATTTCATTAATACTGTACATGCAGACGGCCATTTTCTCAGTCCAATTAGTGCATATGAGCCGCGATTAACTGATGGTGGTCGGAGAGTCGACTACAAGAACATTGAGAACAAGTTTGATGATTATGAAGGCAAAATGAATAGAAATGGAATTGACAACATTAATGGTATAGTAAAGTTTGAGTTTGCATACCAATCACCTACAGCAGATGTTTCTAATTTGAAATGGACGGACCGAGAATTATCAGAGAGCACAACATTGACATTACCAAGTAGTGAAGACGGATTTTCACAAATGTTTTGGGTTCGAGCTATTGATACTATGGGTAATACTAAAGGAGATACCACAGTTGTTTATTTTGATGCGTCACCGCCTGTAGTAGGTCTTCCAGTTATGGATTATAATTTGGGAAATGGACGTTACAACTTTTCTAGCAAGCAAGTATTCATAAATAAGAGGATGAAGTATGAGTGGCAATGAGACAACTCTCCACCCTAGTAACCATGTATAAAAAGGAGTATTAAATGACTTAAGTCATAAAGGGCCACAACATTACTAGTGAAGTTTTAAGCCAGAACGATAAGACACACCAGAAGTAAATAATTATCCTTCACAATATTCAGAGTCGATCATCCTTTTAATAAAATGATAATTTTTAAATGATTTAAAAATATACATATGATCATGAATACATTTTGAAGCTAGATGTAAACTACTTTCATGTATAGGAACCTTTTGTAAAATTTCATAATGTATCTGAACACGTGGTAATAAACTAAAACAGAATGCTGACTGAAAACAAATGCACAGTCGTTGTCTCTAAACTCATATATGCATACTTAATGAAATGAATGTGCAATTAGAATGTCGAGACTTACCACTTACAATATTTAACATAAGTTTAGCTGTTGATGAGAACAGTCAATAAAACGCATGAATTTATCTGAACAACTGATCAACCAGCTGTAACATTTTTTTTTCAAAAGGTAAAGATCAATGATCACAAAGTTCTAATTTTTAGAAACAAAATCGGACAAATCTGTACACTTACAATAATCATGTGACAATATGGTTTGCAAAAATTAAATGTTTGTATTAACTATGAGTTGTAAAACTAACTTACCACTTATCGATATGAATTCACAGGAGAAATTCCCTGGTTATTTAGTGACTAATTTGACAAGATACTGCTGTTGGTCGAGTAATTTGTCATTACTGCAAAGAATAGTGCAATAAAAATATTTTTTTATAGAAAACAAATCTTTAAATGACTACCTCCATTTATGCATATACTAAGAAAATTATTTTTGATGACAAAAGGTTATCATTGTAAGATATATCATTACGAGGTATTGATCAACTAAATTCATTAATCATTATGACGATGGGTGTTAATATACAATATATTTATCAATTTTGTTATGAAGATTAGCGTTCCTCAGTCTGCAAAACTGACATACCAACAGTTGTTAATTTTGTGTATTATTTGAAGTCAAAATAAGCCCATTTTACCGTCACCTGCAGTGAATGTGACGACGTTTCAGTAGTACTAGAGGTCGGTCAATTTAAAACGTACCCAAAATATCAAAATACAAATGTTTTCCCCTATATTAGCGCTGATGTTGTTTTATAGGAAAAGGGGGTCTATCACTGAGGGGTAGTACGATATACGACAATGATTTCCATTATTTTCTTTAAAAACAGAATTCCGAGAAATTTATGCGATTGGGATTTATTTTCGCAAATTCCCTTAAATGCGTACACGTGAACGTATCGGATACATTGTGTATTTTTAAATCGATCGACTTTTATAAAACAACATATACTTATTCAGCTATCAGCAATCCCTAGTTTCCTTGTACCGTATTAACATGGCTTGGTCAGATAAAACATTAACTGACTTTCCGTAACGAAGAAGACGGTCGTAATTTATAAAATGGAACTTAGTTTTGTTTAAAAATGTTAATTGATGTTAAGTTATAAGTTCATTTGTTATACTTTCCATGGAGCATTCGTCATAAATATATATATTCATTTTTGGCTCACCTGGCCCGAAGGGCCAAGTGAGCTTTCTTCATCAGTTTGCGTCCGTAGTCCGTTTTCGTCGTCGTCTTCGTCGTCGTCGTCGATCGGCGTCGTCTGTTAACTTTTACAAAAATCTTCTCCTCCGAAACTACTTGGTCAAATTTAACCAAACTTGGCCACAATCATCATTGGGGTATTTAGTTTAGAAAATGTGTCCGGTGATCCGGCCAACCAAGATGGCCACCATGGCTAAAAATAGAACATATGGGTAAAATGTAGATTTTGGCTTATATCTCTGAAAATCTGACAGGGTGTAAACTTGTTAATCAGGTCAAGATCTATCTGCCCTGAAATTGTCAGATAAATTTGACAACCCGTTGTTGGGTTACTGCCCCTGAATTGGTAATTTTAAGGGTTTTTTTCTGTTTTGGGTTATTATCTTGAATATTATTATAGATGAGATACACTGTAAACAGCAATAATGTTCAGCAAAGTAATATTTACAAATAAGTCAACATGACCGAAATGGTCAGTTGACCCTTTATAGTCAATTTTTAACAATTTTTCGTAAATCTTTGTAATCTTTTACAAAAATCTTCTCCTCTGAACCTACTGGGCCAAATGATACAAACTTGGCCACAATCATCTTTGGGGTATTTTGTTTTAAAAATGTGTCCGGTGATCCGGCCATCCAACGAAGATGGCCGCCACGGCTAAAATAGAACATGGGGGGTAAAATAATTTGTGTGTCTCATAACTCAAAGACCAAAGCATTTAGAGCAAATCTGACGAGGTAAAATTGTTTATCAGGTCAAAATCTATCTGCCCTGAAATTTTCAGATGAATCGGACAACCCGTTGTAAGGTTGCTGCCCCTGAACTGGTAATTTTAAGGACATTTTGTCGCTTTTTGTTATAATCTTGAATATTATTAAAGATAGAGATAAACTGTAAACAGCAATAATGTACAGCAAAGTAATACCTAAAAATAGGTCAACATGTCCAAATGGTCAATTGACCCCCTAAGGATTTTTTGTCCTTTATAGTAAATTTTTAACAATTTTCATAAAATTTGTAAATTTTTACTTACATTTTCCACTGAAATTACTTGGCCAAGTTCATTATAGATAGCGATAATTGTAAGCAGCAAGAATGTTCAGTACAAACACATCACAATCACCAAAACACAATTTTGTCATGAATCCATCTGCGTTCTTTGTTTAATATTCACATAGACCAAGGTGAGCGACACAGGCTCTTTAGAGCCTCTAGTTTCTATTTGACAATTGTTTTATTGTTCTATAAAGTAGGATCAACACTTCACCAGGCAACTTCGTATCAACGTCATGAATAATACACCATGGTCTCGAAGACTTAGTATAGATCCTGCGTACTGACGTTGTTTATCATCTGAATAACGTGTTATAGTATTCTTCTGTGTTTTTGTTAGATGTAGTTCTATTTGTTTAAATCTGATGAGTTAATATAAGATAGAACATGACACAGAAATTAACACCTATAGGTCACCGTACAGCCTTCACCAATGAGCAAATCCCATACCTCATAGTCAGCTATAAAAGGCACGAGATGAAAATATAAAACAATTCAAACGAGAAAACTAACTGCCTGATTTATGAACAAAACATGAACGAAAAACAAATATGTAACACATAAACAAACGACAACCACTGAATAGCAGGCTCCTGACTTGGTACAGGCACATGTATGCCTTTTTGTGCTACTTTGTTACATTTGTTGTTTATGTAGTGATATTAAGATGATAACACAATATTGACTGTTGTACCCCTATTTTTGACATTTTTACTCTTTGAGTATGTTTGTTTTGTTCATGCATCGTTGACAATGTAATGGAATTTGATGCGACTGTCATACAAGTGAGAGGTTTAGCTAGCTATAAAACCAGGTTCAATCCACCATTTTCTACATTAGAAAATGCCTGTACCAAGTCAGGAATATGACAGTTGTTATCCATTCGTTTGATGTGTTTGGACTTTTGATTTTGCCTTTTGATTTTTGATTTTCCTTTTTGAATTTTCCTCGGAGTTCAGTATTTTTGTGTTTTTACTTTATACATAGAGAATGTGGCGAGTTAACATGTTAGCGGGATCCCAACCCTTCCCTAACCTGGGACAGTGGTGTAATAGTACATCATAAGAACGAACTATATAAATCATTTGAAAAAGGCTTAACTCGTCCTAACCTGGGACAGTGGTGTAACAATGTAACATAAGAACGAACTTTAAACATCATTTAATTAGTCTTAACTCAGCAGATCATTAAGCCATTTTCATTTGGTACATAAATTTATACATAAATAAGGCCGTTAGTTTTCTCGTTTGAATGTTTTGCATTTTGATATTTCGGAGCCTTTAATAGCTTGCTGACTTTTTGGGCCATGGGCTTTGCTCCTTGTTGAAGGTCGTACTGTGAACCATATTTGTTAATTTCTAAAATCATTTGTCTCTTGGGGAGGGTTGTCTGAATGGTAATCAAACCACATCTTCTTTTTTTATATTTATTTGTCTTTAATGATATTACTTTTACTATTGAGCCTGTTTTTTGTGATATCCATTTGTCTTGACTCTGTACTTAGGCATTCATTCATACATTGAACGACACAATTATTTTGTTTCTACCTCTGTAACGTCAGACGCTTGATTTTACGTTAAAGTTAATGTTAATCTAGCCATGTGTCTGTCAGGGTAAGGATTTTTTCAAAGTACTTAAAATCTTTCAATTCTTTATGGGTTGATTTTACATATATAAATAAAATCGTATAATAAAAAAGGAAAATTAGTTTGTTAGAATTGATGTAGGCCTTTTCGTGCTTCTTTGTTACATGTGTCTGTTTTTATTGTGATTAAGATGATACCGCAATGTTGACTGGTTTATCCCTTTTTTTTTAATTTTTACCTATTGTGTCTGTTTGTTTTGTTCACGCATTGTTGTCAATATAATGCAATTTGATGCGGCTGTCATACAAGTGAGAGGTTTAGTTAGCTGAAAAATCAGGTTCAATCTATCATTTTTTGCATAAGAAAATGCCTGTACCAAATCAGGAATGATAGTTGTTATCCATTCGTTTAATGTGTTGAAGCTTTTGATGTTGCCATTTGATTAGGGACTTTCCGTTTTGAATTTTTGAGATAAATATTTTTGTGATTTCATTTTTTTTTTACTTCATTAAGCTCTATTTGGTGTTGATGCTATTATTCATGTTATTATTGATATTCAACTTTACTTAAAAATCTAATTATCTCATGTAAACTTGTTGATGTCCTAAAACAATTAAAAGAGGGACGAAAGATACCAAAGGGACAGTCAAACTCATAAATCTAAAACAAACTGACAACGCCATGGCTAAAAATAAAAAAGACAAACAGAAAAACAATAGTACACACGACACAACATAGAAAACTAAAGAATAAACAACACGAGCCCCACCAAAAACTAGGGGTGATCTCAGGTGCTCCGGAACGGTAAGCAGATCCTGCTCCACATGTGGCACCCGTCGTGTTGCTTATGTGATTACAAATCCGGTAAATAGTCTAATTCGGTAGGTCATATTCATGAAAGGGAAAGGGATTGTAGTTACGACGTAAGGAACATATCCGATATCATTTGTGAAACGGTTATTCCATAACGGTCAACCAACTCGTGATGGCGTCCGTAAAATTTACGAAGGGATGATTTCAACTTCACCATTTGGAATTCTTGGTTTAATAGCTTCCTTGTGAGCAGCAAACCTATTAAATTAAGTGTCATGCGCCCTGAAACTAGTATCATACACACATTTTTTTTGGCACAACATTCGTCGTTTACGTTTAATAACGCTATGCAATTTGGCTCCTTTTGATGAGAGCTTCTCTGAAGAGTCTTATGTAGACGAAACTCGCGTCTGGCGTATCGTTTTATAATCTTATAGTCTTGAGATATTTTAAACACTGCCACTTTTGGGGACGACTCGTAAAGTTTTTGGTCAAGGTAGTTTTTAATGAAGTTGAAGTCCAATCAACTTTAAACTTAGTACACATGTTCCTTATGATATGATATTTACTATTTTAATGCTAAATAAGAGTTTTACCCTGATTTCACAGTCCACTGAACATAGAAAATGTATCTGTCCCGTTAAAGAGATAACTGTATTGAATTTTCATAGTATATCAGTAGCCAAATAGTCATCAACTTTTTGCCATTTTCTGTTAGTAAACGGTAAAATACTCAACACATTTTTTTTCTTACCCCGGGTAGAGATTGCCATAGTCTATTTTGGAACACATTTGGGGGATTGTCAGTTTATAGTTCTCATCAACTTTGTTTTTTATTTGTCTTTGCAACACAAAAGCAACTGATAAATTAATGAGGATTAGTTGATATCCTTTTCGTAAAAAAAAAAAGAAAATAGTGTTGTTTTGTATCACATTTTTTTGTTTTGGTTCAACCAATTTATCTTTTCAGGTTATCATTTGCATCAAAGGACGATCACAGTGGTGTCCCTTTAGTTACGCTGAAAATAGTAACACAGTCCGGTGAAATAAAATATGAACATAGATACAAGGGTGCTGATTTGATTGTGGTAATTTTTCTATTTCATTATATCATTGTAGCTGCAAAAACGTTTCTAGTTTTTGATTTTAAACATCATATTACGTTAACAGCAGCTCAGTGCTCAGCACTCTGATGTTGACATGAATATCAATTATATGGTAATTTTTTTTATAAATTTAGTCTTCGCAAAAGTATGAATTATTAGACCTACTAAGGATTGTCTTATCCCCGGCGTATATTACTTTAGCTGTCATTGGCAAAACCTTTTGGAATTATCGGTCCTCAATGCTTTCAACTTTAAACTTGTTTTGCCTTCTAACTATTTTGATCTGTGCGTCACTGATAAAGTCTTATCTAGACGAAACACGCGTCTCGTGTATAAAATTATGAACCTGCTACCTTTGATAACTATTTACACCACGGGGTAAATGCCGCTGCTTGTAGACGTTTCATCCCCGAGGGTATCATCAGCCTAGTAGTCAGTACTTCGGTGATCATATGAGTATCAATTGTATGGTCATTTTTATATATTTTCTCTTTTCAAAAGTATGAATTATTCGAAATACTAAAGGTTTTTTTTATCAAAGGCATAACTTACCGTAGCTGTATTTAGCTTAACGTTTTGTAATGTTTAGTCCTCACGGCTCTTACGTTTGTACTTGTTTGGCTTTCTAAATATTTTGATCTGAGCGTCACTGATATGTAATATCTGGCGTATCAAATTAAAAGTCTGGTACTTTCTTTTGATAACTATTTTCAACAATTGATAAAAAGAAATAGGGCATTCTAATGAGAACCACCGATGACCCCCTTTTTGCCGACTTCTTTGTTAAATTTTATGAAGCAGAATTTATACAGAACTTACTTGGGAGGAATGAAAGTAAAACGTCACCAGTGTCTGAGCAGAAAGTTGATGAACCAGGAATATGTCAAGAACGTCTCGTTCTTTTTTCTGAAAAAAAAGTCATCGGGAGGCACCAAGATCTTGTTGATAAATTTTCGTATCAACTTCACAAATAATACAAGATGGTCTTGAAGTATAGATTATGGGCACTGACGTTGTATTATATTAACATGTCATAGTTATTTATTTGTCTTTACGAAAATTATTTTTACTGTTTAGTCTGTTTTTGGGTCCTCAATGCTCTTCAACTTTGTATTTGTTTGGCTTTTTAACTATTTAGATCTGAGCGTCACTGATGAGTCTTATGTAGACGAAACGCGCGTCTGGCGTATAAAATTATAATCCTGGTACTTTTGATAACTATTTGGTGAAACCATTTGACGGGACTCTCTACCTATGATAACTTTTTTATATATGTCTTTCATTTTTTGTAATGTGCTTTGTCTATATGCCTTTTGTGTTTCTTTGTTACATATGATGTTGTTCTGTATTTTTGCATCACGTCATTGTGTTATTGTTCTATACATTTTGTGCTTATGTGCTTTGTCTACTAAGTATATGCCTTTTTGTGCTTCTTTGTAAAATATTTCTTTGTTTAAATAGTGATTAAGATAATGTTATATTGTTGACTGCTATACCTGTATTTTTACCTATTATGTCTGTTTGGTTTGTTCGCACATTTTTATCAATATAATGAAATTTTCTGCGACTGTCATTCAAGTAAGAGGTTTAGCTAGATATAAAACCAGGTTTAATCAACCATTTTCTACATAAGAGAATGCCTGAACAAAGTGAGGAATATGACATGTGTTATGTTTTAGCTTTTGATTTTGCCATTTGATTTGGGACTTTCCGTTATGAATTTTCCTTGGAGTTCAGTTTTTTTTGTGATTTTATTAGTATTACCTGCTGTATAGGTGATTTCCTCTTAATAGATAATTCAATTTAAGTGACTATGTTGATCTCATCTATCAACATCGAACTTTAAATAGGGATACACCACAGACTTTTTAGTGTACCTTATATCTTGTCTTACATATAGAAATTGACAGTGATAGTTGGTTGTAGACATATTTAACGACAAAAGAAATTATATCTCCAGATTGATTTGCTATTCCAGAGCCTGCAATTTAAGTCATGACTTTCTTGATAGAGCGTTGCTGCTTGCAATGACGCTATTAATCCAAGAGTTCCAAGAGGTGAGATTGAAATTGTCCTTTCGAAACTTTAGAGATACCGTTACGAGTTGATTGACCGTTATGAAATATATGCTTAATAGATACACAATCCCGTCCTCTTTTAGTCATTTGACAAACCAAATTAGACTAATCGCTGGGTTTATTCTAATATGAGTATTCCAACTGTACCATGACGGAGTACCTGAGTTTTTCCGATTTTTTGGCGAGGTTTGTGTTTCGTAGTTTTTGGTTATCTGTGTTTTGTTTTGTATACTGTTGTATGCTGTTTTATCCCTTTGCATTTTCAGTTTGTTTTGGACTAACTAGTTTAAATACCCCTTTGGTATTTTTCAGCTCTCGCTTGAGTCTTTTCAAATCTTACGTCCTTAATAATTTTGAAAGTAGGACTTTATATACCATGGTGTTAAATTTAAAAAGTCTTTTTTATCGGGCTTGTGTTATGTTGGTTCATACAAATGTGTTCAGTATTAAGGATTACTCGTTCTAAGACTTCAAGTTATCGGGTGAAAGTCAAAATCACATGAACAACGAAAAAACAATTAAAAATTACCGGATTTCAGTACTTGTGACGAAATATTTGTCACTAAGATCTTATAAAAATTAATTTCCATCTAGTTATCTTTTATCATTATAAAATTGTCGTTCACATGAAACTACTTTTGAATGTCGTTTCTTTTTCTATTATTTCAGAATGCTAGTGATTGTCAAAACATAGTAGAATGCTACTGTTCGGAAGCAGATCGTAACAAATGTTACATGTCAACTTTAAGGTTGGATATAGACAATTGTTGGATGGGAGTCGCTATGAATGCTACAACAATCGAGACGTACAAGTTGGAAATAACATCTTACAATGGTGCCATGTTATCTAGAAAAACAATTAAAGAAGTTTGTACTTTCATTTATTTTTTGTGACCTAAAAAAAATACCAACAGTTTTAACTAAAGACGAGATCTGGCTGTTTTAATTATGCTTATTCAGTTCAAATTGTAGAATTTAAGTATTCTTCAATACACAATGTTGATGAGACGTATCAAAACTAGATCCTACTGTTAACGTTGATAATCTAAAATTTTAAATAAGTAATAATTATTTTCAATTATGTTGTATTAGTTTTGCCAGCAGTAAGTTTTTGAGAACACATATCAATGACTGTTTTAATTTAAACATAAATTAAGTATAACAACGAATGTTTTAACGATTTATTTTCTAATATTTTAGATAATAAAAGTGACAGATCTCAGTGGTATTCAAGAATGTAAGAAAATTTAAGATAAAGTATATTGTGTATGTCGACTCTATTACTAGTTGCTTTCTCATTCTGAGATTGAGGTGACTACTATTGATAATAAATACATTTATCAAGATTTATAAATATTTTGCACTGCTAATTTTAACTGATAAAAACATGTTAGTAAGGGTTCGAGTTAGGTCAAGTCTTTTAGAATATTTACAATTGGCAGAAATACATTAATTTTCAGAACCGTTGATTGTAAAAAATAATTCAATTTATCATTGCTAGAATTTTATGAATAAACGATGAAATCCTTTTGAAAGATACAGTAATAAAGTTCATAAAGAAAATATTAGTTATCTTGGTAAAAAAATAAATAGAGATTGATTAGGAAAGAAATATTTTTATCATATGGTCAATATCATTTTTTTTTCGACATCGTATTCTTGACTAGATAAACTTTATTGGCAAAAATGCCAAAATAATTCCGATAGGATGAAGATAACTAGAACGAAACACCAATGATTCAGGAGGATTAAAAATAATAGATTTAATATAAATGAGATGTTTTCCGGGCAAATTGTATAGTTCGTGGGGACAGAGAATCTACGTGCGATTGTTCGTCCGTCCTTGTGTCCGTCCGCTTTTATTCGTGGACTATTTTTACAAAATCTAAATTAAAAGAGGTTTATATAGGTAATGTCTTGAATGAGTTTGCAAAATAATGCCGATAAACTTTGTATATTTAGAACTTTAAAATGCGATGATATTCAAAAGTGCGATAGTCTACGCTAAAATACGATGGTGTCCTATGCTAAAGTGCGATGGTTGTTTGTTTGCTAAAGTTATATGGTATATCATACTTTTGAATTATTTTAAAGCACTAAACTTCATTTTCTAATCACTACGCATGAATCTCATTCTTTGTGCAGGTCTCTTTTTTATTAACTTTTTGTGTAGACCAAATGATAATGTCTAGTAGAATTGGTTGTCCCAACAATGTTTCATTCAAATTTTTCAAATACTCATATGGCAAGGTCACCAAATGTTCAGAGCAACCAAGATCTTTCAACAGATTTTTTAAAGGATTATTTGATTTTATGAAGTGTTACATATGTAAACCAAATTTCAATGTCCATTTAGAATGAGTCACTTTTTGCATTATGTAATTTATTTATTGAATACTGTAAATTCAGAAATTATTGCGATGTTTTTATTATTGCGAAAAATGCGACAGGGTTATAATCGCAGTAATTTAAACTCGCATTTTGATTTTTTGTATATGAATTAAAAAGGATTTTTCTCGATTTCGCAAAGATAAAATTTGGCAACATTCCAGCAGCACCTGCATACGGGGTATTTATCTCCCAATTGATATGATATTCCCCTGCTTGCATTTCCTATCATGATTTTCTTGATAGAGGGTTGCTGCTCACAAGGAAGCTATTAAACCAAAAGTTCCAAATGGTGAAGTTGAAATCATCCCTTCGTTAATTTTACGGACGCCTTCACGAGTTGGTTGACCGTTATGGATAACCGTTTCACAAATGATATCGGATATGTTCTAACGTCGTAACTACAATCCCCTTCTCTTTCATGAATGTGACCTACCGAATTAGACTATTTACCGGATTTGTTATAAAAGAAGGACGGAAGATACCAAAGGGACAGTCAAGCTCATAAATCGAAAATAAACTGACAACGCCATGGTTAAAAATGAAAAAGACAAACAATAGTACACATGACACAATATAGAAAACTAAAGAACAAGCAACACGAACCCCACAAAAACAAGGGGTGATCTCTTATAACATAAGCAACACGACGGGTGCCACATGTGGAGCAGGATCTGCTTACCCTTCCGGAGCACCTGAGATCTCCCCTAGTTTTTTTGGGGGGTTCGTGTTGCTTATTCTTTAGTTGCCTATGTTGTATCATGTGTACTATTATTTTTGTATGTTTATATATAAAAGAAGATGTGGTATGATTGCCAATGAGACAAGTATCCACAAAAGACCAAAATGACACAGACATTAACAACTATAGGTCACCGTACGGCCTTCAACAATGAGCAAAGCCCATACCGCATAGTCAGCTATAATAGGCCCCGATAAGACAATGCAAAACAATTCAAACGAGAAAACTAACGGCCTTATTTATGTAAAAAAAAATGAACGAAAAACAAATATGTAACGCATAAACAAACGACAACCACTGAATTACAGGCTCCTGACTTGGGACAGGCACCTACATAAATAATGTGGCGGGTTAAACATGTTAGCGGGATCCCAACCCTCCCCCTAACCTGGGACAGTGGTATAACAGTACAACATATGAACGAAATATAAAAATCAGTTGAAAAAGGCTTAACTCATCAGATGGACAAAAATACAAGTAGACGTGGCCGGGAACTTATACATCCCGACACAAAAAGACGCAATGAACAGATCTGAGAGTACTCGCAGTTATCTGACAGCTAGTTCAAAGCCACTCACAACTAATAAAAAATCATGCATCTAAGACTAAACAATCAATCCGTACACATCCAACATCCAATGGATTTAGTGTAAAGACATCATAAACAGCCAGAGAAAAACATGACATTGTGCAATGCCAAGTAACAGGTATCGACAGATTGTAGATCCATGAATATATATATATATGTATATAACATACTAGTAATATTTAGTTAGCTTTTAATTTACTGATAACAAAATCAATATTTATACCAATAAAAACAATATTCAATGATGTTGTTCGTGTGATTCTTTGTCAATTGTGTTCTCCTATTTATTTATATTGTAGTCATGTGTTGTCATTTTGATGTTATATTTCACATGGCCATAAAAGTGCGAGGTTTGGCATGCCACAAAACCAGGTTCAACCCACCATTTTTTCCTTTAAAAATGCCCTGTACCAAGTCAGGAATATGGTCATTGTTATATTATAGTTCGTTTCTGTGTGTATTACATTATAACGTTGTGTCGTTTGTTTTCTCTTATTTTTTAGTGTAAATTCACATTGCGATAAGACGTGTCACGGTACTTGTCTATCCCAAATTCATGTATTTGGTTTTGATGTTATATATATGTGTTATACTTGTTATTCTCGTGGGATTTTGTCTATGTGTGTTACATTTTAGTGTTATGTCGTTGTTCTCCTCTTATATTTAATGCGTTTCCCTCGGTTTTAGTTTGTTATCCCGATTTTGTTTTTTGTCCATGGATTTATGAGTTTTGAACAGCGGTATACTACTGTTGCCTTTATTTACTACAGTGTTGAATAGGTAACCTTTTAGAATAAGTTTATTTATTACATTGGTTGCAATAAATTACATTGATTTCCCAGTTAAATAAAAACCGATAATTTCACATGTGAACTAAACGTGGTTATTTCACTCTCTGACGTCATACAACGATAGTCGTTGTCAAGACATCGATAACGTCGGATCAAAGCAAATTGTGAATGCGTAGAAAAAAAAACATATAGTTCCTTACATTTTCTACATTAATTTCATAAAAAAGCCATTAGCCAATGTAATAAAAAGTATAACTAATCGAGGTATTTAAATATCAAAAATAAGACAACTTGTGACCGAAAGCCGCTATGGATGCAGCGCACTCGTTTAATCCATGCGTCGTTCGGTCACGCGTTGTCTTATTTTTGATATTTAAATACGGCGATTAGTTATACTATAATTAAATGAGCGACAAGTTTACATGGATCATTTTTTTTGTCTTTTTTTTTTTTGTTTTTTTTTTATTTTTAGCCATTGTGTTGTCAGTTTATTTTCGATTTATGAGTTTGACTATCTCTCTGGTATCTTTCGTACCTCTTTTATGACTGACAATAAGTCTTTTGTAGACAAAATGCGCGTCGAAGATACAAGATATAATTCCTCATAAACATGAGTAAAATTATTAAAAGGTGTGACAAGAAAGATGCCTAAAACGTGATCTTTTTCAGAAATATGACTTCACCTATAAGACAGAACGTAAAATTAAACAAACGAACTTGTGCTTGGTTTTTTTTCCGTTATCTTTTGACAGGTGCTTGTATTAGGTCTCCCTCAAAAATAGTAATAAAAAAAAGGAAATAAGTAAGTCACCACTTCTTCATAGTTATTACATGTTCCACTATGAATACGGATTGCCTGCTAATAAATAAACACCGCTAACCAACAAAGAAGTTAGTTATACTCTATCTGAATTGTGAAAAGGATGTCTGAAAAATGTTACTCTTTCTTTCAGATAATAGAGTTACAAATTTAAAAGTTGAAATTGTAACAGAATACAGTTTTAAAATAACATGGAAACAGCCAAGGTCTTGCTATGAAAGACTTGGAATGAAATTAATTGTAACAAATGAGGCAGGCCATTCGCAGGAACACAAAGTTTTCAAAGATGCAACATCATACACTGTTGGAGGTTTAAATGCATCTGCTACTTACATTATACATATGTTCACAAAGTATGGAACAGACGATTATTTTGAAATGAGTGACTCAGTTAACGCAACTATCTCGCTGACAATACCAATCAAAGGCTAGTATATTTTTCTATTTTCATATTGTTCACTGTTTTCATTAAAATATGTTTACGTTACATGTAAACAGTTTTGTATAGTTTATCAGTACTGTTAATGTATGGAACTATGTATAAAGAAGTTTTATAAAAGATTAATGTCCGTTTTAATTTCATATATTATGCTGACGTAAATACTCAAACATTTAAATGTGTTCATAGAATGTTAAAAGGGGACTTTGTTATTGGACTAGATGTCGTGTAGATAATGGTAACGTTTTGTCCTGCTAATAGTTATCAAAGGTACCAGGATTATAATTTAGTACGCCAGACGCGTGTTTCGTCTACATAAGACTCATCAGTGACGCTCATATCAGAATAGTTATACAGCCAAACAAATACAAAGTTGAAGAGCATTGAGTATCCAAAATTCCAAAAAGTTGTGCCAAATACGGCTAAGATAATCCTGGGATAAGAAAATTCTTAGTTTTCGAAAAATTCAAAGTTTTGTAAACAGGAAATTTATAGAAATGACCACATAATTGATATTCATGTCAACACCGAAGTGCTGACTAAAAGATTCATTATTTTAATTGTCTTTGCTATGACATTAAGCTTATTGACTTTTTCTTGCTATCCATAATAATATTGCTTCATTTGTATTTATTCATAATAATATTGCTTCATTTGTATATAGTTATATTTTAATAATAGTGCACCATTTATATCTATCCATAATAGTAGTGCTATATTTGTGTTTATCCTATTTATAATTTTTCATTTGTGTTCATCCATAACAAGTGTTTTGTTTGTTTTAATTGACTTTTTTTTGCTTAATTTGATCTTTGGAAAATTAGATGATATGATTCGTAAATTATTCACAAGAGAAATGTCAATATATCTTATTTTTCTTGAAGAATAAAGGCAACAGTAGTATACCGCTGTTCATATAGAAAACAGTTTATATCAAAAATAATTATTTTAAATGTTATTATTTTAACATTTGTATTATTTATACATGTGCATGCTTGCAGATATGCTATGATAAATGATGATTGTATTGATTTGTACCTATAACTTAAAATCCAAGTAAGATAAGTTATGCCGAATGAAATTTTACAATTGTGATAATGGTTATTATTGCATTTATCTATTTACAAAAAGCTTCGTTGAGTTTAATTGGTGCATATGTGTTTTCATACAAGATAATGCTATCAATAACAAAGTTTTGCTATCGGTCTATTTGATATTCAAAATAATTTCGGTTGTATTAATGCAATTATATTTTTGTTTTATTTATGATTCTTTACTTAATTTATGTTAGTTTCTTTCAAGGTACAAAGGAGTAAAAGGACAACAAAATAATATTCATATTTACAGAACCAGATTGACTCCTATATTGGAGGTGTTGCTAAAATAGTTTGGTAAGGATATGATTTAATAAAGTCAGACTATTTATTGAACGTGGAGATGTTAGATATACATCAACTGTGAAAAAGCAAGTAAATAAAATAAAATTATATGACCACAAGACATTTAACTGTATACTGTGTAACATCAAAAAGGTAAGAACATATAGTCATTGGAAAAATCTAACAAAACTCATAAAGATTAAAAAACATTACACAGAAAGCTAAAGATTGGAGAGAATGAAGGGAAGAGGCAAAGTCCTATGTATATAAGGTTTGAGTGCTCATATGAATCAAGCTACTATAACGTTTACTTATAATGATTAACTTTTTACAAATTGTTATTTAAACGGATTGTAACTCATGCCACATCTTCTTATATCTTTATGATATGAACCCGTATTTCAGTAAGTTCTTGCATCTCATTTATCGTAGTCCGAGATTACTCTGACGTCCAACGGCTGTTTTGCCAGACAGGCTGCGGCATTAAGACGTCAGAGCTCGTCACATATCAAAAAGTGGATATTTGCCCGTCCAAAATAGATGCGCTGCCATGTTGCTTCTGGTGCCAACCAACAGCCTTGGAATTATATAAATTGGGTATCAATTTCCATATTTAAACAGTTTTGACAGTGACCCATCGATTTCTGCATTTTGACTTTCATTTACAAAGATTATCACCTGACCGCGAGAAAAAAGTGATGATTTATGACCATAATCTAACACCTCGTTCATTTTCGATGCAAGTAATCTAAATGTCCGAGAGCTTCCGACTGTTATCTTGGTTTCTACTAAATGCTTAATATCGATCTCCTTTAAAGGAGGTGAAAATCGTGGTTGGTTACTAAATGTTAAATGCCTTAAATACCGATCTCCTATAAAAGAGGTAAAAAAAGCATAAATATTTGCATATTTACGTCTCGAAGACTTGGAACTCTATGTCCAATTGAAAATAAAAGTAAAAATGTCTGAAACGATGGGTCACTGTTAAAACTGTTTATATATAAGAAAATAAAGGGTGACGGTTAGGTGAAACTTACATAAGTGAAGAGAAAAATAAAAAATAAACACATTGATACCCGATTTATATAATTTCAAGGCTGTTAGTTGGCACCAAAAGCAACGAAGCCGCGCATCTATTTTGAATGTTAAAATAGCTCTTATTCTATTGTATTCTATTGTATTAAAACCTACCTCTAAAATATGCCAACTTTTCCATTTTATACTGTTACATTAATATAACACTCAAACATAAGATAAATTAAGAATGTGCTATATAATATAGCTTGTATTTGCCTGTGGAATTTCAGGGGAAATAAATCTTAATTACAAACCGTTCGTTACAACGGTTACTAGCAACGGTTTGTTAAATTTTTAAAGCATAATCGAGTACACACAATATCGTTTGTTATGAATAGGTAACATATCTACATAAAAATTATTCCAAGTTGTAGCTAAAAATCATCCAAACACTATTTATAATGATCATAAAAAAAAATTGGCATTAAAGACATATATGAATTAATTTCAAAAGATCAATGACGGCTCCCAGTTCGTACTACGGATGGTACGGTAGCAAATCGGGAAACCTCTAATGGGGGGGGGGAGGGTCTCTAATGCAAGTGTGTCATTTACGTATTTACAAGGACAACCAAGGATCAAAACATATGTCTTGTGTGTGATTTGATGGACTGATCTGTCTTTCTAGTGTGTTGTAAACAATGTGTTTTTCGTTCTTGTTCAATTATCTGTGACACCTAGTTTCTTTCCATGTCTCATTTGGGGTTTTTTGTCGTGAAAAGCATATTCAATGGACGTCATATTATAATTTTGAAAAACTGAGACAAGGTGATTTAATTACTGATTATAATTAAAAGTAACCAATCGGATTACGATTCAGGAAAATATATACAATAAATAATTGTATAAACATATGGAGCTATCAAAATCTTATCTTGAGATTAGAACTGTCAGAAAATTCCTAGGGAATAACAATCAGAAATGTTCAAAACTGTTCTAAGGTGTCAATACATATTTTCCTGGGTAGAAATGTAATACATAATCTGTTTTACGGTTAATCATCACAATCAGTTCAAGGTTTCAAATGCCTAAAACGGTTCCTAAATAAAATGAATAGCTGTTCGACCTGTTCGGATAAATTTGTATTATTTGTATATTACTCAGTAATCATTAAGAATAGAGATTCAAATAAGAATGTGTATCTAGTACACGGATGCCCCATCCGCATTATCTATGTTCAGTGGACCGTAAAAAAGGGGATAAATCTGTAATCTGGCATTAAAATTAGAAAGATCATATCATAGGGAACATGTTTACAAAGTCTCAAGTTTACTGGATTTCAACTTCATCAAGAACTACCTCGACCAAAAACTTTAACATGAAGCGGGACGAACGGACGGACGGACGAACGGACGCACAGACCAGAAAACAAAATGCCCATAAATGGAGCATACTAATAGTTATCAAAGGTACCAGGATTATAATTAAGTACGCCAGACGCGCGTTTCATCTACATAAGACTCATCAGTGACGCTCAAATCAAAATATTTATAAAGCCAAACAAATACGAAGTTGAAGAGCATTGAGGATCCAAAATTTCAAAACGTTGTGCCAAATACGGCTAAGGTAATCTATGCCTGGGATAAGAAAATCCTAAGTTTTTCGAAAAATTTAAAGTTTTGTAAACAGGAAATTTATAAAAGTGACCACATTATTGATATTCATGTCAACAACGAAATGTTGACTACTGGGCTGGTGATACCCTCGGGGACGAAACGTCCACCAGCAGTGGCATCGACCAAGTGGTGTAAATAGTTATCAAAGGTACCAGGATTATAATTTAGTACGCCAGACGCGCGTTTCGTCTACGTACAAATACTAGTATACATTGAATTCTGATTTGATTTGTACAAGATTGTGATAAATAAAAATCATAAGTCTTACATATATACTAATACATACATAATAGTTATCAAAGGTACCAGGATTATGATTTAATACGCTAGACGCGCGTTTCGTCTCAACAAAACTCAACAGTGACGCTCAGATCAAAATAGTTATGAAGCAAAACAAGTACAAAGTTTAAGAGCATTGAGGACCCAAAATTATAAAAAGATGTGCCAAATACGGCTTAAGTAATCTATGCCTGGAATAGGAAAATCCTTAGTATTTAAAAAAAAAACTTCTTTTGTAAACAGAAAATTTTAAAAATGACCACATAACTGATAATCATGTCAACAACGAAGTGCTGACTACTGGGCTGGTGATACCCTCGAATACGAAACGTCCACGAGCAGCGTATGAAAAAAGTGTAACCGGAAATAAAATATATGAAAAACCATAGTATTACACCAACCATGGAAGTATTATATTGACGCCATATAATACTTCCATGCACCAACCAACAATACCAAACTCCTCCAAGTGAATGTTCATTTCTTTTCTTTGTAGTTGAAGGAGACACACAGTACGCTTCCCACGGTTTCAAGACTGAAACAAGAAGCACAAAGAAGTGACACGAAGTCTGTTAAAACAATGTTTTAAATAAACTCGTTTATATGGCATTCATAAACATGCTCCTTCCAAAAATGCTTCCATGATGGACGAGAGTTATACCCGTAACGGGTAACAAACAATTTGATTTGATCTTCCAACTGGCCATGCTAATTAATTCTAATCAACTATACACACAACACTTCCATTACAAAACATTATCGTATCATCGAAAGAAGAACGTTTCATAAAATAATACCTCAGAAATGCGATTCATTGATAAAGTACGAAAATAACTTCAAACAGATATTGTCGTAGTTCTGAACATCACGATAATTTAAATTAACAAAACATATGAATAACGTTAGATTATTACAAAACAACGAATAGATGCTAGTGCAGGAAGACCGGACATATTTTAATTATACAGAACCAGAACATTAAATATGAAATGAACCCTTAACTGTGTGTAAAAAAGCATTTCAATTTTATACCATATCTCTTTGGTCGGTTTAGTTTGATTTTGTTGTAGTTTTTAGTTGTATTTTCTTTTCTTTTTTTATTGTATAAATTTTCTTTTTATCATTTCAAATATGTTTCAATAGCGATCTTTGTCTTGAAAACAATTTCATTTTTTCAATCGTTCATGTTTGTGTGTGTATATGTAAAATAATGCTTTCATGTTAATAATGGGATATACATATAGACATACCTATGGAACGCCAACACTGTCTTGTTATGACCATTTTCATTATATGATGTGCATTTACCTTTATATGATGTGCACTTGTCATTATATGATGTGCATTTACCTTTACATGATGTGCACTTGTCATTATATGATGTGCAAACACCTTAATATGACGTGCAAATATGCTTATATTATGTGCAAGTATCTATATATGATGTCCAAACATCTTTATATGATGTGCAAATATACTTATATGATGTGCATATATACTTATATGATGTGCATAAATACTTATATGATGTGCAAATGTTCTAATATGATGTGCAAACATACTTATATGATGTGCAAACATTCTTATATGATGTGCAAATATCCTTATATGATGTGCACATATACTTATACTATGTGCAAAGGTACTTATATGATGTGCAAACATCCTTATATGATGTGCATTTTCCCTTATATTATGTGTAAACATCTTTATATGATGTGGTTGTGTCATTATATTATGTGCTTGGCATGTCAGTTAACTGCTAGTAGTCTGTTGTTATTTATGTATTATTGTCATTTTGTTTATTTTCTTTGGTTACATCTTCTGACATCAGACTCGGATTTCTCTTGAACTGAATTTTAATGTGCGTATTGTTATGCGTTTACTTTACTACATTGGTTAGAGGTATAGGGGGAGGGTTGAGATCTCACAAACATGTTTAACCCCGCCGCATTTTTGCGCCTGTCCCAAGTCAGGAGCCTCTGGCCTTTGTTAGTCTTGTATTATTTTAATTTTAGTTTCTTGTGTACAATTTGGAAATTAGTATGGCGTTCATTATCACTGGACTAGTATATATTTGTTTAGGGGCCAGCTGAAGGACGCCTCCGGGTGCGGGAATTTCTCGCAGTGGCGGATCCAGAGGGGGGGTTCCGGGGGTCCGCACCCCCCCTTTATTTTGGCCGATCAATGCATTTGAATCGGGACATATGTTTTGCACCCCCCCTGCACCCCCCCTTTGCCCTGGGCTAGCACCCCCCCCTTTCGAAAATTCCTGCATCCGCCACTGTCTCGCTACATTGAAGACCTGTTGGTGACCCTCTGCTGTTGTTTTTTAATTGGTCGGGTTGTTGTCTCTTTGACACATTCCCCATTTCCATTCTCAATTTTATTGTAATCTTATATCATGTGGTTCGGTTAACTCCATTATATGATGTCGAAACGTCATTATATGATGTGCTTGCATCGTCGTTATGGTCAATGAACATGATTACGATTAGAATGATTACTGTCTACGTCATAACTGATTCCGATCTGCTTCTGCAGAATTAATATAAACCCGGATCAAATCTGTAGCTATCGTTTGGAAAATGGTTGAGATGTAAAAAGAAAAAAACCTTGACATGTTTGTTCCTCGATTTAAGATGAAAAAATACCACCAGATATTATTGGAAAATTGTCAAATTGTGAATTGCAAGGTTTAGTTTTTATCAAAGGGTCTACAATAATGAACATACGAGGTCTGCAATAATGAGCATACAGTTAAAGTTATTAATTTAAAGAAATGATTATTTCATACCATGCTCTATGCTCATTGTACTAGGCTTATATTTGACAATATCTTTATATCTAGCGTTAGCGGCTTTTTTTTTAAAGAAGTAAATACATGAATTTCCAGTATGTTCATTGTTTTGTAATTGATTTGCTGATCATTTTAGCTGTGGAAGTTTGTCTTTATATATCACTTTTCTGAAGAAAGACACAAAAATGGACAAAAACCGGACATTGATAGGGTAATGACTAATATAAAGGACCGGTCATTTGCAACCCTCATAAAGAGGGGATAGGGAGAAATTAGGGGAGACTTTAATTTTGATTTTTTTTTAAATAAAATGGTGGTATTCAATTGTTTATATTTATAGATTTGACGCAGTATAATGTTTTTGCGATGTGTTCGTTGTCCGTAAATACTTTGTTGCCAGATAAAAACTTTTTAGAAATAAGGGGCCAAAACGGCACTTAAAACAAGCAATTCTTAGGGTTTTTTGATATGCTGAATCTAGCAATATATTTAGATTTCGGATATTGGACAATATAATAGGTAATTGCCCAATTTCAACTTTTGAAAATCTTAGACCACATTTAGTATGTGTCACAAACCTATGATGTGTCAGATATTGAATAATAAATTAATTCAAATTCAGACCTGTATAAAGCTTGAATGGTTATATCCATACTTGCCCTAACTGTTTAGGGTTCGACCCTCATCGTACTCTTCCCCCCCCCCCCCAAACCCCCGTAAAAATTAATAGTTGACTCGAATGACGTCAATTTTACGCCTAGATCCGCTAGCCTCATCTGCTAAAATCTGAATCCTTATTTTTTCAACAAATAATTTCTTCTAGCAGAGTACGGTTTCATCTGAAACTAGTAATATTGAATAAAGGTGTGATAAATATCAATGAGACCATAACCGGCATATCCAAATTAAATTACAAGTCGCAAACAACTTCCACACTTGAAGTTCTAGATCCACTATTGACGTGCTATTTTAAACTTATATAATGCAAAAGGAATTTAATGCGGTTTTTTTGTTATTACGAACAAATGTATTGAGAAAGGTGTGTGTAATTGTTCTCTGGTGGGTTTTTTAGGGGGGGGGGTGAAAAGTTTCTGTCTTTGGAACGATTGTGTTTTTTTTCCCTATTTCACGGTAATAACTTGAAAAAAAAAATAGAGGAATTCCCATCTTTCCTACCCCGTCCGCACCACCAATGATGAAAATGACAATAATTATTATTTACTTATTTTTTAAATCTGTTCTTATAATATAAAAAAAGAAGATGTGGTATGATGAAAACTCTCCACAAGAGACCAAAATGACACAGAAATTAACAACTTTAGGTAACCGTGAGGCCTTCAACAATGATCAAAGCCCATACCGCAAATTCAGTATAAAAGGCCCTGAAATGACAATGTAAAACAATTCAAACGAGAAAACTATTTTGCTTTAGAAAAGGTTTCTCTATAAATAAGTATCAAGATAATAGGCAATAAAACAACAAAACTCATAAGAGCCAAAATGGGACCTTAAAATTTACCATAGAATATATTCGGACACATTGCACTAATATTTTTTTTTAATCTTTTGTAGTTTTAAAGATAAACACAAAATATTAAAAGTCACCGCCGTAAATCTTCACTTAGAAAAATTTAAAACACAACTCTCTATCTGTCAGAGACCACCTGGCCTCAGTAAACAAAAAATAAATACAGTGTTTAACTTTAATGTTCATTCAGACACAAATCTAATTAAATAACAGATATTGTGTGTCCAAGCTATGCACTCTTATACGCGGATCTGAAACCGATCCATTCTATTTTCTGTTTAAAGACCACTAGGATTCTCGGTTTTGTCGGATTTCTATACACCTTCAAAATTGTGAAGGCTGATTTTTATTGGCTGATATCTATCTAATATTTACTAGAACAGAAAGTATCAAAGGACTGAAATAATGAACATCGGATGACCGCAAGTTCTCGTGAATGGTCACACGCACTTGTCTAAAAGAACATCACATCTCAATACCTGTAAGTGAAGTTAACTTACAGAAATATATTTATTTCTGAGACAAGTTCGTGCGTGGATGATGAATAAATGACAGGGATTTCATCCTTATCGTAATCACAATTATATTGAAGGGATACAAATTAGTATACTCTGGTTTGTTGTTATATATTAAATTAATATTTGTATATAACAGTTACATGTATACATACTTTTGATCCAAATGCTATAGCATTCTTTTCTACTATTCTTATAATAGTGCAGTGCAAGTGCATGGTGAAAACTCTTCTGTAATAATTCGGATTTTCTAATAGTGTGGATTTATGTAGGCATTCATTTTTCCCGCATAAACGTTCTTGAGATATTCTTCCGCATGTGTTAACACAATTGTTCTGTACGTGTGCATAGATATTACTTACAAATGTATAAATATATTTCGTACGACGCAACATTTTCATATTATTAATTTAATATGTTTAACAAAAATGTTTTTATGAGTATTACTTGAAGCCGACAAGGACTGTTATTTTGCACTCGATTATGTCTGCGTTTTATACGATCGGTTACATGTACCAGTCAAAATCGAAAGTCAAATCTCTGTTGCGACAATACATCGAAATGCCCTCACGGTCATCGTGATGTGAACATGAAGTGTGGGCAGGAGGACGTGTTCTTCCTTGTTCCAGGACAAACATATTTTTCGACTTTAATGGAAAAAACTCTTTTAAAAATGATATGGTTATTTTTTTTTAATTTCATTATTGTTTTATTGTTTCTCTAATTTTCAACGGAAACAATTATTTTGATTCCCTTCTGAAAAAGATAAAATATCTTTCAAGAAACTTGGAATCAAACATTTACAAAAAAACATCCCCCCCTTCCCCCCGCAATCACCAAAAAAAATCAATGGTCAGTATATTAACCCTGTTTACGGAGTTGTATATCTGAACGGCTTTCCTTTTATATTACGGGTAACTGTTTAGTGGCGGTGCTTTCATGGTAGCATGTTAGCCTCTAGTGTTGCTGTTCGTAGGTTCGAATTCCGGCAGGGTCAAAACCAAAGATTTTAAAGTTGGTATTTGCTGCTTCCCTGCTAAATTAAGGAGTAAAATCAAAGACTTGTTCGGCTCGGAATCAGAATAATCTGTCCAGGTAAGGTGAAATGGATTTTTGTGAAGTAGCATGTTAAAAATCCTACTCAGGGTGTCGGTCTATTACAAAACAGGGTTAATATTCATTTCACATTAATATGTTCCCGTACAAATATGCACCTGTCCCCAGTCAGGAGACTGTTATTCAGTGATTGTCGTCTGTTGATGTGTTACATATCGGTATTTGTTTTTCGTTAATTTTTTCTGTACATAAATTATGCCGTCAGTTTTCTCGTTTGAATTGTTTACATTTGTCATTTCGGGGCTTTTTATAGCTGATTATGCGGTATGTGCTTTGCTCAATGTTGAAGGCCGTACGGTAACATATAGTTGTTAATTTCTGTGTCTTGTGGAGAGTTGTCTCATTTGCAATCATGCCACATATATATATAGTCTTTTATATATATATATCAATTTTCCGCTGGATGCAACCATACATTTATAATCATGTAAGTGTGCAATAAATGCATGAAAACATAATAAAAAGATGCAGCAAATGGCATGCACCGAGTTGAAGGTCCTCCCATATCTCCTCTTTTTTTTTGGGGGGGGGGGGGGCTCGGTGGCTGAGTGGTCCTAGTATCTAGCCTGTCAACACTTACATGTAGGTTGTGAGTTCGAATCCCACACTTGGCAGGTAAGCACGACTCAAATCTCAATTGAATAGAATTATTAGTTTTTCCTACCGAAAGTTCCTTCCGGGGACTTCGGCTTCCTCCATCAATATAAACTCACTGCCACGAATTAGCATGATACTGTTGAAAGTGGCGTGAAAAAGCAATCAATCAACAAATTAATCAACCAATTATTCATACCGGTATAATTAAATATGCAAGAGAGGATAATTTTGTAGCTATCGTTATAAAATATTTTTTAAATTGACTTTGAGATCATTGGTGTCTTTTGCCAGGAATAGAAATAAGAAGATATGATATGAGTGCCAATGAGATAACTCTACATCTAAGTCATAATGTGTAAAAAGTAAACAATTAAAGGTTAAACTACGGCCTTCAACACGGAGCTTTTACTCAAACCGAACAGCAAGCTATAAATAAGAGCCACAAACAATTTGTTTTATCATATTGTTAAAATGCACTGTCTCACTTTATCTTAAAAATGCACTTTCGCTTAAAAGATTAAAGATCTATTTCTAAAACGTAATAAGTTAACTGTATGCTCATTATTGTAGATCCCGTGTATTCAATATTGTAGACCCATCGATTAAAAAGGTTTGATCCGGGTTTGTATTAATTCTGCAGAAACAGAACGGAATCAGTTATGACGTAGACAGTAATCATTCTAATCATAATCATGTTCATTGACCATAACGACGATGAAAGCACATCATATAATGACGTTTCGACATCATATAATGAAGTTAACCGAACCACATGATATAAGATTACAAGCACATAATATATGACACAAGCACATAATATAATGACACAACCACATCATATAAAGATGTTTGCACATAATATAAGGGAAAATGCACATCATATAAGGATATTTGTACATCATATAAATATATTTGCACATCATATAAGGACATTTGCACAACATATAAGCACATTTGCACATCATATAAGGATATTTGCACATCATATAAGTTTGTTTGCACATCATATAAGTATATTTGCACATCATATAAGTATGTATGCACATCATATAAGTATGTATGCACATCATATCAGTGTAGTTGCACATCATATTAAGATGTTTGGACATCATATAAAGATACTTGCACATAATATAAGCATATTTGCACGTCATATAAAGGTGTTTGCACATCATATAATGACAAGTGCACATCATATAAAGGTAAATGCACATCATATAATGGCAAGTGCACATCATATAATGAAAAATGGTCATAACAAGACAGTTTTGGCGTTCCATACATACCTAATAAATGTTTATTAGGTATGTAGTTATCATACTGTCTTTCAAGGAATTAATGCGAAAGTTTAGGCTTTTTTATTAACAAAATGAAGATGTGGGATATGATTGCTGACGAGACAAAATATACACCAGGGTTCAAACAGATTTCAAATAACGTGAATGTATGCATTATAGGTCACCGTCTGAGAAAGACCCAAATCACACTGTGCATTCGTGTTTAAACGTCTATTTTAAATTGTGATTTTGATGGAGAATTGTCTCATTGGAACTCATATCACATCTTCCTTAATTTGTCTATTTACTGACATGAAAAATGTCAAACAATTCAAACGTAAAAACTAACGACTTATTTGTGACAATTTAGTTTACGAAAAACAAATATGATAGACATTAATCGTCGACAACCACTGAAATACAGGGTCCCGGATAGAGACAGATGTACAATTCTAATATGACGTGCTTCTTTAGCTTTGTAAAGAAACCATACTTTATTATCCAATAAAATTAGTTTACACATGCGAATATTGACTACGGCAGAAAAATGAATTTTATCAAATTGGTATACGCATTTAATGTATTTCATTAACTTGGGACACTTTCAAACACTAAAATATGATACACATTTTGTTACTAATACTTTTACAATGACAACAATGTGTTATAATTCGAAATTGACATATTTGACCTAGAAACCGAAACGTTCATTTTGGCTGTTTTAACTTCAAACCCCCTCCCTCTGAAAAACACGTTTCATCTATCCTGTTTAATAAAAAGGCATATATATAATAATTTCATTGAAAAATATGATCTGACGATAAAGTAGAAAATAAAGTATAGGTTAATATAACTGTTGTACTGAAATGACAAAATTGTTTCATATTTATGATAAAATGGATTGACCCTAGCAGGGAATTGAACCCCATTCTCCTATAAAAACAAAATAGGCGTAATTACCAATATACCACCAAGGTTTCCAATCCATTTTACAAATGCAACAAGATTTTCACTCAGTATTAATGTTAATCATCATGTAATACAGCATTTGAAATCGTCAGATGCACCAGAGACATATGTATATGGAAATATGTACATATGTCTCTGGATGCACAAAGGCGTGTCCTTTCATCAACTTTATAGGGTGTAGCTACCGCAAGTATAGTCCAAATAATTATGGCGTCTGGCAAGGCTATTTTTTTTTTTGGGACGCCGTTGTAGGAAGGCGTCCCAGAAAAAAATTAAAATAGCCTTGCCAGACGTCGTAATTATTTGGACTACCGCAAGTATAAATGAATCTCTGTCAAAGGGCCCCAAGGGCCAAGTCTCAAATGTCAGCACAACTTTTTCAAGGAATCCTCTATCAGATATGAACATATTTACCAAAGCTACACTAACCGGCGGAACATTTACAATTAATTTAGTAAATAAAGAACCTACCCGATTCTCCTTGTGCGTCAACCGCCATTGACAACTGACTTGAAAATGTGCGTGTCAGAAATTGACCTCAAAGAAAAAGACGTTGAATTATAACTTTTCTGTTATATTGTGACACAAATATTGTTTAAGTTAATAAATTTGTTAATTTCTGTTTCAATTTTAAATTTTAGAAATACAACTTTGCGAAATTAAACTGGTTTAAACTAGTTGGATAAAAATCGACAGGGAGGTTGATGGAAGAGCCTACACAAATACTGTACACCTTATACACAGCGAACATAGAAATTACCGTAATTGTCCTAATCAGAATCGAAATAATTGATGTCAGCTATACTTTATTTTAGTTTTAACATGGGTAGGCATTATATTCGTGTTATTTTAGCCCTCGCTATCGCTCTGGCAAAAATAATCACGAATATAATGCCTACCCATGTTAAAACTACAATAAAGTATAGCTGGCATCAATTATTTCTTAATTAATGTGGTTATAGACTATTAAGTGGCACAAAAGTAACTGAAACTCGTTTTGTAAATACAATTGTCAAAAGTGATTTACTGTATTGTTCAAAATGTTTATAATTTAACTATAATTTAACCTCTGGTGTTGAACGTAACACTTTGTCCTGTTCAAATAAAATTTAAAAAATGTATGTATACCTTACCTTTACCTTATTTTTTTAATCAATTTATTCCTAGAGCTCCGGTGCACATCAACGGGAAATTTTGTTTTATTTTCCTAACTATGAACAGCATTGCATCATGCAATTATGAACAACATTGCATCATGCTTTGAACAAACTATATACACTCATTTTAAGATCATTGTTCTTATTGAAGCTAAAAATGAATGCATAAAACCGAAAGATTTTTATCAGTTGTCCGTTGTTTGCCGAAGATGTTTTACTGGTAAAATCGTTTATACAAAAACAAATGTAACTAAATGTGGATAACCAAACTTTTCAAACACAGGCTTTTATTAAGTAATATTGACCGTGCATGCCAGCTACCAGAAAATCATATGATCAATTTGAACAAACTCGCAATTATAAATGGTAGAATCTTTCAAAAAGACTTCTTCAGTTTTAATGTTTATTTGGATATATTCAAGTGAACGATAATAGATTTGAGAGATCATTGTACATTCAAAACAAAAACAAACCCTACGCTACTTATTCAGAGGCGGATTCTGTCATTTTAAAAAAGTGGGTCTCAACCCAGGATAAAAGCATTTAAATGCATTGATCGTCCAAAAAAGGGGTTCCAACCCACGGAACATCCTCCAGCCCCCAACACCTGGATCCGCAACTGCTATTTAGGCTTCAGATTGTAGTAGGATGATATGAACAGTCAAACCGCATTGTACACAGTCAGTGTAATAACAATGAACTTGAGAATGCATTTACACTATTAAAATGTTATTCATTATTGATTAAAAACATTGTACCTTGATGGTTTCTTTTCAATAGATATATTTGTACATGCTTTTACACTATAAAAGAGGGACGAAAGATACCAAAGGGACAGTCAAACTCATAAATCTAAAACAAACTGACAACGCCATGGCTAAAAATGAAAAAGACAAACAGAAAAACAATAGTACACATGACACAACATAGAAAACTAAAGAATAAACAACACGAACCCCACCAAAAACTAGGGGTGATCTCAGGTGCTCCGGAAGGGTAAGCAGATCCTGCTCCACATGCGGCACCCGTCGTGTTGCTTATGTGATTACAAATCCGGTAAATAGTCTAATTCGGTAGGTCAAATTCATGAAAGGGAAGGGGATTGTAGTTACGACGTGAGGAACATATCCGATATCATTTGTGAAATGGTTATTCCATAACGGTCAACCAACTCGTGATGGCGTCCGTAAAATTTACGAAGGGATGATTTCAACTTCACCATTTGGAACTCTTGATTTAATAGCTTCCTTGTGAGCAGTAACCCTCTATCAAGAAAATCATGATAGGAAATGCAAGCACGGGAATATCGTATCATTTGAGAGATATATACCCCGTATGCAGGTGCTGCTGGAATGTTGCTACTTAGAAATGGAAATGTACATATTAATTTCAACACATTGTTTTGTCTACATAAATACATGTTCTAGCTCGTTTACGGTGAGACTTGTCCACATGTGAAACTGGGTTAACTCGAACAACACTTTGAGTATGTACGGAATCAGGCTATTAGGATTAGGACCAAAGTCTGGTCAGCTCGAAGTAAGAATATATAAAATGTCCGGGTAGGTTGACAGACTGTGAACTATAGCATGTAGGTCTAGTACAACACAGTGCATATCACATTTACATGTAGTTTGGTTATTGGTAGTCAAAAAAATCTGTCATCATCAACTGATCAAGAAAAAGGGCTGTCTGTAATATATTTGACTGCAATTTATTTACCAAAGCCCTGAAGTAGTAAGTTACATCACTCACAACTTAATTATACTCGAGCAAGTAAACGCTTGACATGATATTGTACAGATACAATGTAGCTGTCATTTGTAAAAGATCGTTCTGGTTATCTCTAGGCTTCAGTCCCTTATCGCAAATTGCTGTATATCTATCAAAATTAATATGTTTACTTCTTAGATATACCAATTTAATCTAAAAATCATAAGATGTGGTATGCTCGCCAATAAGACAACCGTCCACAAGAGACCAAATGACACAGAAATTAACAACTATCGGTCACCGTTGACTTCAACAATGAGGAAAACCCATACCGCATTATCAGCTACAAAAGTCCGCGAAATGACAAATGTAAAAACAATTGAAAGAGAACACTAACGGCTTAATTCATGCACACAATAATGAATGAAAAACCACAATGATACACAGAAACAAACGACAACCACTAAATTACACGCTAATGCGGTCTTTTACCTTATAGTAAGCATTGCCATAATTTGGGTATCAAATCGTAAGAAAAAAATCTGGTGTCTGCTTAAATTTTTGTAAAGACCTTTTCATGAGCCATTAAAGTCTTCTTTAAAAAGAAAAGTTGGAGCTATTCGAAAACATGATTTTCCCTGAATCGTAGAAAAACAGGAGTACACTCATCTGACCCACATTCATAAACCTGACCTGAGTACATCTTAAATACAATATTGCTTGGAATAAATTGGACTATTGCTGCATACAGAACAATTGAAAAGTTTAGAAATTATTTTTTGAGTATTGATGTTGTATAAGATGTGTTTGCTGGAAATACCTTCAAGAGTGTCTAAAGTATTTCCAACGACTGTATATTTTGGACTTCTATAATCAAATATGAATATTTAAACTTTACCTCCGAATGAAAAATAAAGTGGGGTATGATGTTTTTACATCTGTCTGTCCGTCCGTTCGTCCATCCACCAGTCAGTTCGTTCGCCCCATGAATATTTATTGTCGCATTTTTCTAAGGAACTACACTACAAGGATTCATCATTCAACAACTTTCTGTTTACCGAACACTGACATTGGGCAGTGGGGGTATCATCATTTTTTTATATGGTTCAAAAGTGTTTCTTGTTTATCGATCTGTTATACACATAAGACCGTTGGTTTTCCCATTTTAATGGTTTTACACTAGTCATTGTATGGTCCTTTTTAGCGTGCTGTTCGGTGTGAGCTAAAGCTCCGTGTTGAAGCCGTACTTTGAACAATGATTGGTTTACTTTTACAAATTGTGACTTGGATGTAGATTTGTCACATTGGCACTCATACCACATAGTCTTATATCTATGTAATTGCTGCAGTACTTCAGTTCGAATTTAAGTTTTTTTTTCTTCTATTAATAGCTTTAAATCATTCAGTGTACAATTAGAATAATAAATTAAAACTACTAGTATGAAATTTAAACAACTGTGAAAACGAAAATCAAATAAGGAAACATGTTGTATTTTCTAATTTTAGAATGGAACAAAGACTTGGTACTTTTATAATAGGGTAACAAATAAGGAAATAAAAACAGCAACTAAGCATACTAACAAAGTATTTGATCATATCTGAATACCAAAAAAGGAAACATTGTGGTCGATTCACATATACAGTATCGCTTCATGAATGGAACTATAATAACAAGGATATTGCTTTATCTAAGAGAACGTATACCTAATCGTGCTTATATATAAGATACATGTTTTAGTTAGATAAATGTCATGCATCTGTGCAGGGGTAGCACTGAAAGCATGGGATATAAAAGTAACATTAGAAGGAAGCATATTGAAACTGGACAAAACCAAAATTGAAATTCTCTATTTAGTTATCGTTAATTTTTATCTTCTCCATAGAACAATTAAATCAAGTTCTGTTTAAAATTTATGGATTAGTTTTTGAAAATGAAAGATGCGAGTGTTTAAACCGTAAAGACAAATTAGATGTTTATTTTATAACATGTAATGCAATTGACTTTCGAATTTCTAAAAATCAATCTCGAAATTAATGACTATTAAAACGTAAAATGACCAAAACATAAACAACAGTCAATAAAACATAACTTCGAAAACTAAAGCCTACGCAACACGAACTCCACCGAAACCTCGTGTTATTTTGATTGCAGATCCTCATCAATATGTGACACTCGTCGTTTTGCCTATCCAAGTACAAACCTTACAAGTCTCTATCGGTCGGTCATATTTTAAAGAAAGAACAGACACGGCTTCCTCTGCCTCATTTTTAGATGTATTCCTCGAATTTTACATACAAGGTCAACTCAGTACCAGAATCTACGACAAAAGAGGCGATTTAGATTTTGATATTATCAATTTCACCCGCCATAGTAGCAAATTACCAACACAAAACCATAAATAAGATGTGATGAATGCATACACAATGCTTACATATTATATATATAGCGTAAAATTATTATGCAAACGTATTCTGTCGTCATTACATCTGTACAATGTATAAATATTTACCCAATATATATATAATTGAAAATATTAGCTGCTTCGATAATTTTTTGAAAGGTTTAAATATAATACTATAGATCAAATTCTAGGTCAGTTTAGTTCCCACGGTGAACATATTTTCAACTTGTAATAAAGTTAAACACAATAATCATAGAAACTAATGTCATGTTTTATTATTAAAAAAACGATGTAATAAACCCCATAAGGAAGTATAAGTAGGAAAGTGAAGATCCATACAAGTGTCAAATGACTAGCAATATAACATTTCATTTTGAGAAAATTGCAAAGTATTAGTATATATGATCCTCATACATATAACCTTTTCATTTAAAGTTTTGTTTGAATATTACTGTTTTAAACGTATTCATGTTCTTGTCCCAATTGTAAATTGTAAAATTGTTAAATGATTTATTTGGTATGAAAAACGACCTGACTAATTGGATTAAATTGATTGAATGATATTGCACTAGAGTGAGTAAAGCGCTAGCAACATTTCTGTAATAGATCATTAGGCCTGTTGTAAAACTAAAATGTTGTCCCTATGCAATTCCAAATGCCCTGTCCTTCATCCCGGTTGGCCTTAAACTTGTCAAACCTGTTGTACAGATTAATGATTTCTTTCCAAAAATATTATGTTACAGTTGACACTGACCATACTAGCAACAATGAAATACATACTTTTTAGAATTTTCATATTTTAATACCTTTTTATATAATATGTGACGTATTGGGAAAATTATAACACAAAGCCACCCGAAAAAATGACGAAATCGAAGTGTAATTTTAAAGTATCGGAAAACAGGAAGTAGCTGCATATGGTAGATTTACGGTTATCAAGCTTCAGACCAGAAATGATATCATTCTTTTTCATAGAAGCCAAGAAAACTTTGACCAACATTGTCATTATCCAATGTCTTCCATACGGATGGTGTTGAAAGCCTAGTATACATGCTTCGCCGTTAGCTACGCAGGTTAAAAAAGTAAAATGTAAATACAAATATCAATGAATATTACAAATTGCATATGCCCTTAATCGGTGTGGTGTATGCTAAGTTTCACAAAAAGTCAAAAAGTTTTGAAAGCATTACTTCAAATTAAGAAATAACCACGTTTGTTTATAAATTTTAAAATATGTAACTTCATGCAAAAAATGTTTGCAATATGTTTGCATATGTATGTATCCTAGTTAAAATAATAAGTCTTCATTATATATTATGTATTATCAATCTACGTCGATCTGAGGTAATCAAAAGTCATATAAATTACCTTTAGAAACAACCAATTTCGGTTAAAAATTACTTACCGCATTAAGCATACCGTCGATAAATAAACTTTTTTATTCATAAAGAGGTATGTTCAATTTGTCCTGGATTAATTTTGCAAACGGAATCAATTAGAAATATTACAGATTTAAATATTTTAAATAATTTAGATGTATAAGGTGACGTAAGATAAATTCTATAAACTTATAATTAAGATGTTGACATTTGTCTTTTGGTTTTGAATGTTGTTGTGATGCCACAAATCTTATTTTATCTATATTGCATATTTATAGAAATACACACATTAGGATCAACAGAAATGTACCTCCAACACTCATGCAGGGAGGAATCAAATCCAATCATTTACAGTAGTTACTGTAAGCCATAATTATTGCAGTTTTCCTTACTTATGGTTTTGCATAGAGGTCAATTATGATGATACATCTTCAGAAATTTTCACTATTAGGCCATATTTTCAAATTCAAATAGCATGCTCAGACTGATATGAGTGTACATGGATAAATCATGTCACGGATTAAAAACTAGAACTTTAATTTTGAGTGAAACTTCCTAGTTGAGGAGTCTTCCAGTAGATTGGTGTCCAATACTATATAATCTAAATATAGAACATAAATAGAATATTAAAGAGTCCCGATATTTCAACAAAAGAAGTTGTGGTGCATTGAATTATTATTCGGATTAAATGTCCCTCCTACCTACATATAGAATTAAATACTTCCTGGTTACACCGAAAGCAGCTCTAGTATATCATAACCAGTGCAGTTCGAATGATAGACAACAATGAAGCCTCACATACTTCTTGTATCTAGTCTTATTTTCATAGTGATTTTTCAAAATGTTTCTTCATGGAGTGGGTAAGTGATAATATATAATAGATCATTTCAATAATAAAAATTATAATTCTCCGTAAACTTGATTCTCCAAAAAAATGTAAACAAATCATGTAAAAACTATGAAAACATTTATCTGCAGACATTTGTTTTACTGTTCAGAAGCAACATAAACACCTACCAATGATATAATATGATAATTAACAGACTCATTTGTCTTTGACATTTTTATTTTGAAACTATAAAACTATAACATTTTGTATAACGAGAAGTCATCACAAAAAGGAAGCTTAAAGGAAGGAAAGTAATAAAGAAAGACAATGCTGCTGTTTATTGGAGAAGATTACAAATATATTAAATACCCTCTTTTCCATCAATAGGAAAGCATACATGTAACATTACTTTCGTAAAACAGTTTCGTTACTTTCTAAAATCTTTTCACTGGCGTCAAAGTGCGTCATGAATGTGACAGCATTTGTCTGAACTTTTACAGTCAAATTTAGGGAATTCTATGTCTTTGTCTAAAATATTGTGTTGATAAACTTGTATAGGTCAAATGCTACATTTAAATTTATTCATATTACTCTTACTTTATTCTTCATTAACTTTCTGTTTTTAGTGTTTCCAGTTACATTCAAATTTATTCAACTTTTCAGGATATCGAAAAAAGATTCTGTGTAATTAATAAATAAATGTTTGGTACAAATAAACCTATTCTTCTGTTTAAAATCACCTAAAACCTCCTGATGAAATTAATTGGTTGAAGCGTGACCAGAAACGATTTATATATAAATACCTTTTCTCAAATCTTGTCGTTTAAAGGCTGATCATATGGAAAACAGTTGTTTTGTATCGTAGTAAGTTTATCAATTCAGAATTGTTATTTCGCATATTAAATGTAGTGTGGTATTTAATCCTGGACGAGATGAAAGGACAATAACCTTATTGAGGTTGGATCATGCTATTTTGGTTTGCGTGATTCAATTATAAACGCATGAAAGGCAAACCACTTGCGTTTACATCTTTTCCGCAATTCGTTTACGATTTGTAGGTGTTTTGTTTTTTTCTATGGATAAAACATTTTCGGCAGACATTTGATTTATTTTCTGTGGTGTTTTTCTTTTATCCTGACCGTGTGCGAAACGAATGGTCATTTTATTTTGTGGCGATTTCCTTAAAAGAGTATATATAGGAAATTTGTTGGACATTGAAATGTAATAAAATAAAAAAGAATAATAATCACCTTTAACAAATATCCTTTATATAATATTATAAATGGAAGTGTTTCTCTTTCAATAAATTTTTATGTTTGCTGTTTTTGCTAAATTATGTTTTCTTTAAAATTGTTACGACCAATGATTAATTCAATTAATCCTTAAAACGGCTAATAGTTTACTGATTGTATGTGATAAATGCCCTATATCAGAGGTAGGTTGATTGTCGATGAACATGAATGACGTGGAATAAAAAGAATAATAAAAGGGGGTCGGGAGATGAGGCACATAATAGATATTGAGAAATGATCAAGAATACATAGCCTCACTAGAAGATTTTATAAATGATAGCATTGGGAATTGAGCAGGAAATGTATAAAAACAGTACAACCCGACAAAAGAGCCTAAAATGATTTTGTCTTTCATTAACACAGAACGCCCTTAAAAATGATAAAATGTTTAAGTAAAGTAAAAAATAAAAACTGCTTCAAAATAATAATTTTAGAAAGCACAGAAGCTTCATAAGCTAAGATATCATGTGGACCAATTGATGGCCTTCGGCTGTTATCTGCTCTTCGGTAGGGTTGTTGTCTCTTAAATTTGACACATTCCCCATTTCCATTCTCAATTTTATTATACAAATTTTATCTGTAAACTTCGATTATCCATAATATATGAAAGTCGTCTAGAAGTCATAAAATAAAAAGACGGAGGTGTGGTATTATTGCCATTGAGACAAGCACCCACCTGAGTGAAAATGTGGATTTTAGCAGGTATAGGTCATCTTATGACCTCAAAAGATTAAATGTAAACGTTTGTATTTGGCACTCATGACACCCTATAATAAGCTGTACAATAAAGTTTTATAATCACATATAAAAGATTTGATATTGATAGCATTTATCAATTTTGACAGTTAAATAAGTGATCTTTAACAATTAAAGTCACATATGACCTACAACGTATATATGCATGTAAACGGTGTCTTAATTCTATTCTGTACTTCTACAAAGAACTAAATTTCTTTCCTTACAATAATGAACCTAAAAAAAGGCTAAAACAAATAATATTAAAAATTATCCTCTACCGACATTAATTATATTGGTTTGTATTATTAATAACATGATTTAGGAGAAATTGAACCTTAAGTTAATAAGAAGTTTAAGGTTTTACCCCTGACTCATATCTTAAAGTATCGATGACCCCTGTTTGATAACTGTTTTGTAATCAAACGAAGATCTGGAAGGTAATCATGCAGGTATAAATTATTCAAAATTTGTCCTGATACAGAAATGAAGAAATTCATATGGGAATGCGAAAATGAGTCAATGCTATCTCTTATCATTTTGATAGTGTCGTTGCGTATCAGAATAGAAACTACAAATACATTGTAACCTCTGTTTTAGCCCTGAGGGACAATATCCTTCCTTGGTCAATTTGGTTTCAACTATGATGTTATATTTCCTTACATTAGATAACTATAAAAATATAATCATATCAGTTTTATCTTGTACTAGTTTTACAATATATCACTATTTAAAAAGAGACTCGGAAATTTAAGTTGCATTTCTAACAGTGGGAATTCCAAAAATACAAGACTATTTGACACGTTGAAACAATATATCTATCTAAGTGTTTGAATTTTGGTTAAAACTTCCTTGTGATAGTTTACAACTATTACATAACACTCCAATAAACTGTTAACCAACATGTGAAACTATAGTATAATAAATTAATAAAATTTGCATCAATGCAGTATGTATGCATATTGTAACCATGCTCTACAATCGCATAGCACTATAATTACCTCATGTGGCCACCACATTCAAGATGAACCGATTGATCTTGTGGATTAAAGTGTGGCCTGTCAGAAAGCAATAATTCCTTTTTTAATTTTAAGATGGCAAACGCAGGAAGTTTCTTCAATCTTTAAAACTATATGGTTATTCTTCATAATAAGCAGTACGATGATGTTAGTTACATACTTTTATACAACAATAAAGAATAAATAAATGTAATTTTGAAAACAAAAACTAAGTGCCATTTAATTTATAACTTATTTGTTCAAGATTATGGCCGCATTTCTTTCTCACCAAAATTTTATTAACGTTGTGTCGCGTTTGTTTTTGTTTTCTAAATGCTACAAAAGTAGAAACACATACATCGTGTAATAATTCTTTACTGACCCTGTTTGAACTTTCAATAATGCATGCACATGTTGTTGGTAAACAGACTTTTTACAAATGTAGAAACAAATACTTCGATTAATCAGGTTAAAGTTGAAACAAATGTAGCGTGTATACTAACAAAAGTCAAACGACAAACTGCAGACGCATTTTAATCGTTTGCACAGTTTGTCAACGTTTATGTAAACTTTGCAAACGTATGTTTGAAAGAAACGATCAAAACGTGTGCGCTTAGCCGTTTGCATCGTTTGTGTTAGAAAGATATGCTTAGAAAGAAAGCTCATGAATAAAGTTTTAAGTAATGGCACAGAACAAAGGTGCATCCTATTTATATTTTAAAATGCTGATTAACGATTCAACAGGGTTTTCTTAAATACAAAATGTATATAAAAGAACATTAGACCCCGATAACATTCCTTAATAATCAAGAAAGTGTCTGTAAAATCAGTGTAATCACAGAAAATGGAGATTTGATTTACGTTTGTTCTTTGATATTTTATTTATTTATAGATATCGAGGCAATCTGCTTTTAAAAATGCGTTTCAATACATAAAGATATATTCCTATTGCTTACTGTTTAAAATACTGTATGCGTTTTTAATATTACTAGTAACATGGAAAATAATTGATTCATTGTTTAATTTAAGCGCCGTTTATTCCCCTTCATTGCAATCTGCGGATATATTACTGGACATTCCTGAGTATTGGCATGTAGGGCAGCAACACAGGTTCTCTATTTCGGTCTGTCTTTGCCATCTTTTCTATTGTTCCCCATGTTTTATTCATGGTCTTCAGTTCTCGTTCAACAGTACGTTACCTTTTTTTTTTTGGTCTTTCACGCTTCCGCCTTCCACCAGGAGTCCAATGTAACGCTTGTCTCAGGCACCCTCAGGAAGTACTTGATGGAAAATTGATTTCCCAATGAAAAACTAACGTCTGTAATTCGACCAAGGAAGTAGATTCACTTTGGTGATTTAATACAGGCATGCTTATATGGAGAAACATTCTTCGTATTGGTCATATTCTATTTAAAAAGATGTGCTTACTTCTCCGATTAAATGATATTATGTCCAATGTAACGCTGTTCTAGTAACGGAATTTCTATCTCCTCTTATGTCAAATCTTTTCCAACGCCTTCTCACTAATATTTTACCCATGATATTATGGTGATACTGTCTTAAAAGGTTTTCATTTTATACTTTGTTTGGGCAGAAAATGCAACGGATTCTTCTTAAGCTTTTGGTATGGAAATCTGACAGTTTGTTTAGATCGATTTCTGTCATCCTCCAGCATTCCGATCCGAACAAACAAGTAGATAACACACAACTCTAGTACAGTTTTAGTTTGGTCTGCTTACTGTACGTTGCAGGACATTTGTAGTCAGCACTTCGGTGTTGACATGAATATTCATATATGGTCCCCTTCTTTTAAATTTACTATTTCAAAAGAATAAATTTTAAAATACTAAGGATTTTCTTATCCCAGACATAGATTACCTTAGCTATATTTGGTACAACTAATTGGAATTTTAGGTCCTCAATGCTCAACAACTTATTACTTGTTTGGCTTTATAACTTTGTAGATCTGAGCGTCACTGATGAGTCTTATGAAGACGAAACGCGCGTCTGGCGTAATAAATTATAAGCCTGGTACCTTTGATAACTATTTGGTAATATCCGTTTGTCGTGACTCGGTACTTGTAAATCTCTTCGTTGTGTCGTTGTAAAATATTTTTTTGTATTCTCGTCTTTCATTTAAGCTAATGTGCTCTGTGTATATGCCTTTATGTGTGTTAGTTTTTGTTGTTGACATATGTGTTTGTTGTTACATTGATTAATATTATAGCACCATGTAGACTGCTGTATCCTTATTTATTTATTTTTTTAAATATTTACTAATTATGTCTGTTTGTTTTGTTCACATATCGTTGTTTATAAAAATGATATGTTAAGACACTATCATACTAGTGAGAGGTTTAGCTAGCTATACGATCAAGGTTTGTTCACCATTTTCTACTTACAAAATACCTGTACCAAGTCGGGGATAGACAGTTCTTATCCATTAGTTTGATGTGTTTGAGCTTTTGATTTTGCCATTTCATTAGGAACTTTCTGTTTGAATTGTCCTCGGAGTTCTGTATTTTTGTTAACTTACTTTTCATTCCTTAATGTCAACAATATAAAATTAGAACAAGTGAAACACAGCTCTAAGATCGTAACAAGGCTTTGTATTTTCTATTTAGGTTCCTCAAGAGTTTTATTCTCGTGTTTCGACCCCTCTTTTATTATGTTTTTGTTTTCTTTTTTCATTTTCAAACAAGCAAACAAACAAAAATTACTTAACCTAATCCAAATCCTGAGCATCACACGTACAACAGATAAACTATGTTATATGATAGAATATGCCATTGATATGGTCATAATTAAACTACTCATTGATAAACGTAATATATAAAAATAAAGTTTTTAAAACAGAGGTGTAAACGTACTGAAACCATAACCTAGCACAGACGATATGAATAATGTCCTGTTTTTCTCGATAGAATTTTAAAACAAATCCACAATTATTTTCATTTTATATTAATACTGTATCATATCCAATATTCGTAATTAGGAGATTAATTGGACGTTAAATAAAGGCAGCAGTAGTATACCGCTGTTCAAACTCATAAATCCATGGACAAAAAACAAAATCGGGGTAACAAACTAAAACTGACGGAAACGCATAAATATAAGAGGAGAACACCGACACAACACTACAATGTAACTATCACACACAGAAACGGACCAAGCATCAGACAAAATCCCACGAAAATAACAAATATAACATCAAAACCAAATACATGAATTTGGGATAGACAAGTACCGTGACACGTCTTATCGCAATGTCAATTTACACTCAAAAATAAGAGAAATCAAACGACGCAACGTTAAACTGTAACACACACAGAAACGAACTATAATATAACAATGACCATATTCCTGACTTGGTACAGGACATTTTTAAAGGAAAAAATGGTGGGTTGAACCTGGTTTTGTGGCATGCCAAACCTCGCACTTTAATGGCAATGTTAAATATAACATAGAAATGACAACATAATATTACAGGACTACAATACAAATAAATAGGAAAACGTATTAGACAAAGAAACACATGATTAATGAATAACAAAAAGCATCAGGTTTAAAATTTAATACGCAAAAAACGCGCCTCGTCCACACAAGACTCACCAGTGACGCCCAGATATAAAGATCGAAAGCGAAAAAAAGTACAAAGTTGTACAGCACTGAAGATCAAAAGTTGAAAAAGGTTGTGTCAAATACGGCTAAGTTTGTATGCTTGGGATAAGAACATCCTAATTATTTAGAACAATTAATGCTATTGCAAACAGTAAATTTTATCAAATGAATATAACAGATATACATAATGAAACTAAAGTATTAACTCATTACATAAAACAAACACGAATACATAATGAATGACCAACACAGAATAGACACACCCGACTCAGTCCAGGCCTCAACGCAGTAAATTATGAAAATGACGTCACATACGACGGTGAAAAGGCATTTAAAATTACGTCACATACGATGGTGACATACGATGGTCACATACGAAAGTGACAACAATATACAAAACAATGTATAGCTGTTTCGTATGGTGGCCGGTTAAGGCCATTTCGCGTTTTTCGCCTTTCATATTCTATAGGGCGCAATCGCGAAGTCGAAAATTCGAAAACGCGAAAAGGCGAAGTCGAAAACGCGAAAACGTGAAGTCAAAAACGCGAAATGGTGAAATTTTGTTTTTCTTTCCGATTGCGCGTTTTCGACTTCGTGAATACACATTTTCGCCTTTTCGCCTTTTCGCCTTTTTCGCGATTTCACGTTTTCGCTATTTCGCGATTTCGCGTTTTCGCTATATACATGTTATAATAACATAACATTTTTAATATTATTGGAGACAAGACTACAAAGTATAAGTCTTTTAAATGATTGTCATATACATTTCATGTCTGTGGTTTACTTTAAATATTTTCATAAATTAGACAATTCCTTTACATTCTTTGTTTCAAATACTCTTATACATTGTAGTCATCTAAAAGTCATTATATTTTTAAAAGTGTCAAATTTATTAGTTAAGCCACATTGTAAACTATAGGTTGTTTTTGTTGCTGTAATTATTAATATTTTGTTTATATACATCTATTGTTAACATGTGTATATTAGTAGATTAATTGTTTTATTCATGTAGTTGATATTGTATGTAGAGAACCTTATTGCAAATTAGTTTAATCTAAATGAGTTACTCTCTTTAAATAAAGATATTATTATTATTATTATTATTATTATTATTATTATTATTATTATTATTATTATTATTATTATTATTATTATTATTAATATTATTATTATTATTATTATTATTATTATTATTATTATTATTATTATTATTATTACTGAACAAATTTAAAAACAGATGCATGCGTATAAAATGCCTTTCAATATACAATTTGCTTTCTTTGTTAATCTGGTTTTGACATGGGGAGGATCGTTGTTTTTGTCTACCACATTCAACAGTATCTCCCTTGTCCCTTGGTGTCTTCTGTAGAGGAACAAATTTCTATCTTTGAAAATTTGAAAAATGGGAAACACATACTACATTTAGATGAATTTTCCCTAAATCCTGGTTACTTTTTGTTTAAATTAAAATAACATGCGACAGGTTTAGGATATCTTTGCTAAGATAAACCTACGACAGTTTTGAGGCGAGGTCTGGGATAGAGAATCATAAGACATGTCATTAGATATTGTAGTATCTTATGACAGGTCATAGGATTGCTTCGCAAAACCGTCCAAAGTTTTATTTAACAAAAATCTTATCTCTGCAATGTATTAAATTTTAATTTTTTTTCACACAGGCTAATTTAAATATAAACATTTTTAGATTCACAAAAAAAGAGCATGAAATGAAAGATTATGTATTTTAAGTAACCATGGCGATAATAATGATTTTCATTTATTTTAAGATGTCCAAACTATAACTTCCAGCAAATTGTATATTCAAAGGCATTTAATACAAATGCATCTGTTTTTGAATTTGTTCAGTAATTGTCAACAAAGAATGTAAAGAAATTGTAATAATTTATAAAATATTTAAAATACGTTACTGATATGAAATTTACATGAAAATCATTTGAATAACTTTTACTTTGTAGTATTATCTCCAACTATATTCAAAATGTTATGTTATAATAACACGTTTATTGCGAAAACGCGAAAAGGCGAAATCGCGAAAAGGCGAAGTCGAAAACGCGAAATGGGAAAGAACATGTTTTCGCCTTTTCGCGTTTTCGACTTAGCGATTTCGCGTTTTTTACGTTTTCGCACTATAGAATATGTACTAAGGCCGAAACGCTAAATGGCCTTAACCGGCCAAAATAGTTCCCTTCGCTCTTAAAAGATATAAATGAGCTTCTCATATATATCTTCGTGTTTCTTGTCACCACAATTATTAACTTTTTTGTTTTCCATACATTGTGCTTAATATTTGTCTTCCAGTGCATTCGATTTTGAGTATAAACAGTATATTTTATTTCTTTCAAGTTTTGACATATCTGGTCGTATATATACTATATTTATCTGTAAAGGTCTGTATATGTACGGAAAGCTTCTGTAGTATATGTCATAATAAATATAGCAAAAACACTTTTCCAGAATAGTACAGATACATTCACATACTAAACATATTGTTGTGTAATTCAATATGAGATCTTGTTGGTTGACAAATTCTAGCGTCTGATTTTGTCAGTGCTTATGGGGTTCTGTTTTTTTAGAAGGTTTTATGAACATTATATATGGAAACAATGTCAAGTTATGATCATTGTTTATATCAAATTTCAAATTTATTACCACATAAACTTCGGTTATCCCATACAATTTTATTTAAACACGTCGAAACAAATCTGCTTGAGTAGGACACATAAATAGAACAAGGGTTACACGTCAATATAACAATTTTAACTTTTTAAATCTCTTTGTTACTGTAAGATATCATCGTCAACGGATAAGTAAGCACATCTTTTTTAAATAGAATATGACCAATACTTAGATGTTTTGTACATATTAGCATGCCTGTATGAAATCACCAGAGTGAATCTACTTCCTTGGTTGAATTACAGATATTAGTTTTCCATAAAGAAACCAATTTCCATCAAATACTTCCTAGTCTTGATATAGTTGACATGAGACAGTGATATCCGAAAAGAACTGTCATATATGTCGTCTTAAATCTTGGAGTTCGATATTGTTTTTGATATGATAATTGATTTATTGGTCTTAAGTTGTTGCAATAGCCTTGTTGCTACAGCTTTCACAAACAAGATACCCTTATATATTAAGAATTTTTGTTTCATTTTTACAACGTTTTCATGAAATGTGGTATATTCTAGAAAGTAACTGTACAATTATCTTTTATTTAAAGACATTTATTTCACGTGGTCGGTTTTGATATGGTAACCTGTTATCTGTACAAAGCCTAAACGTAAGATTCGTTACATACCAGTTCTTTGCTATATATTACATATTAAAATCAAAATATTACCTTTTATGCACTTGTGCATGTTTATATGCCAGGTTACAAAGTTTTATGATAAGTTCTTTGGGTGTATAGTTAGGAAATTGGTTAAAAGAGATGAAAGTTTATGATGGATAACTATTTGGCCATCTGTGGAGTGCACGAATCTTTAATTTCATTCTTCAGAAATTCCGTGTAGCATTTAGTCAGACCACCTCCACATGGTTAGCTGCCTTGTCAGGCGGTAAGAACACAAACATAATTCTCTTTTGAAGTACATTACTTAATCTAGCAATAGACATAAAATGTATCCTGTTATTAGTTTGTAGATTTTTTTTTTCAAATGAGATATTCGCTTATCCACAATATTCATACATTTATTTGAGTATTCAAAAGATTTTTTTATCAGATATTTCCCGTTTACACCCGTATTTTTAATATATTGAATGTGCATTTTTAATCACCTGAGTCTTCGTTTTCAAACTTATTTCGAAGGAAAACGATATTATGTTTTTTTCAGATGTTGAGGTAATTGATAGTATTATTTTGTAAAAAAAAATGAGATAGCGACATTTAATCTGTTAATATCATGAGTATGTCATCATTTAAAAACGAGTCTTACCACGCATGTATATTTGCTTTAAATGTTGAGATGCGTGAATCCCGAAAAATTATCATATCTTATTTGCTTGACTTTTACTTATTTTTATTTTTTTCAGAAACGTTTGTAGCCGTCGTATTTGCGCTTGGAGATTGGAACGAAGATGTAAATATCGGACATGGAACGCGTAAGACAATCTTGTAAAACATAGCATTATGCATTTGCCCCATAATCAAGATAAGGTTTCAAAGCTAGGATGAGTATATATGAAAATCAGTATCTTTCAAAAGTCATATTATGACCAAATCATACTTATAAACAAACAAAACTTAATAATAGTTAATATTAGTAGTTTTTCTCTTATTCAGATTCCAATACTCTTTGAAATATGAAGCCTCATGATTCAAATATGAAACGTTATCAGTCTCGAGTGGAAAAATATCGTATCACACCAAAGCAGTGGAAGAATCTATATTTGAATTTTCTCTTAAAGTATGAACCTCTTATCAAAAAACTTTTTTTCTTATTGTTAGCCGAATTACCATAATCCTGAACTACGGATTATTTTTAGAATAGAGTGAGGTTCGTTTGATCGCATTTCTTCATTGGTCAATATTCAATGGACGTATTAAAATTTGTATGCTTTGTCAGCCATTACTTTAAAAAGAAATAGTAAGTTTATGTTATTATGAAATTTAATTGTCTAGTTATCTCTGGAATTCGCATTTGAGACGAAAATGGGCGACCCTGTCTGATGACGCCACATCGAGATAGAACACATCTTATTTGCAGAAGATGAGAATCAAAGGATTAATTTGTCTACGTAACATATCTTCTAAATATCATTAGAAAACAGATTTCTTCATCAAATCAGGCGCAAGACGTTACGTCTACACTGTCAACAGTTAAACTTTATCATGCTCGTTGTAATATATAAGTCTAAGAAACCAGTCCTTTGGTATTAATTGAGTAAGGTGATTCTAATAACACTGAAATTATATCAAATGATTTTCGTTTTATAAAATATTTTAAAGCAAAATATGGAGTTCAATAAGGACGAGTCTATCAAAGATTTGTCTTTCTAATTCGTTTTTCTAACACTATATAGGTAAATTAAAAACTATGTTGAAAGTAGGCTTCTTTTTTCCACGGTTTAATTTTACGCATAACTATGACATCTCATTTGTAATGTATCTATTGTGCCTGTTAGTTATATTTGATAAAATCTCAACTGTATCGTTGTCTTTACGGTTTTTTGTAGTCAATCAAGAATCATATTATGTATTGGTTGGACAAGTTGTGTGTAACTTTTATAATGTTTGATACTATATAGATACGTCTAAAACTTGAACATTAATTGTATCGAAAATGAATTTTGTACAGTGACTGTTAATTGTTTATAATTGTTTAATTTGAGTTTTGATAAATAAAGAGAGTAGCTTTAAGATTTTTTTGATATTCAGATGTTGTGCCTGGAAAACGGTGTGGGTCAGTTACTATCGCTATCAAAATTACTGTTGTAACGGCTGGACTACAAGTAATTATCAGAACTGTAATAGAGGTAATATAATTAACAATATGACCGCGGTTTGCAATACTGTTTTTGTTTTGTTGTATTTAAAGGTTTTTTATTTGCAGAATTATACATGTTGTATCTATGAACTTTAGGAAAACATTGCTGTTTTCGTAAGGGAAATGTGATCTTCGTAGGTACAACGGATATGAACAAGTTTCAGGCTTAAAATATTCAAACCAGAAATTATGTTTTTCCTTATTTATACTATGTAACAGAAAGTAGTTTTGTCACTATTGGGCTATTTATTAAAAATACCAAGGGACAATCAAAAACCATAAGTCGAATAAAAACTAGTACAATATACCTGGTATTGTCATTCGAGATAAATCTGTCCCTATAGATCTGCAGGTAAAGGATAGATAATTGCGGTATTGAATCGTGCGCTTTACAACGCGAGGTCAAATATCAATAAAAAAATAATGATTTTCAAACTTAACCAAAACAAATTATTTCAAAATGCCCGATATACATTCAGATGTTGTATTATTGCCAACTATCCAAAACAGTCCAAATAACATGGGTATACGCAATATTAGTTTGGCCGTCAACAATAAGCAAAAACCATGCCATTCAGTCAGCCGTCAAAGGCTCTGACATGATACAATTTGAAGCAACTCAAAAGAGAGAGAAATAAAGGCCTGATTTATGACAAAATAATGAATTAATTCAGATATACACCACATCTTCCTATACCTATATACAACAACCAACCACAACCATGGATTTACTGGCCTCTAAATTTGGACAGGCACACAGTTATTACCATCTCATTTGAACATAACATATGAACTGAAATCAACTGAAAATTCACAAACAATAAAAAATGTAAAACAAATGAAATAAAACACAATTCACATTAAGACAAAAGACGCACGGTACCGATTTTAAGACATCCTTTACAGTCTGGGAAAAAAATGACCTCAGATTATGACCCGAGAATAAATATTGTCACTCTTCTCTCGGTTACCCTCTCAGCTAGGTGTATTTATATTATAAAATTATTGAATCATGATGAAGTTGATACAATGACTTATCAACGCCAGAGATGTGCTATTCACCGAAGCTGACGACCGAGGATGAATGCCATATCTTTGGCGTTGATAAACCCGTTGTATCAACTGAAATCAAAATTTTAATATTAAACCTATCATGTGCTTTTGCAGATGCTAATTTTCATAAGTTGAAATATTCAATAAAGTTAACAAAAAAAATACATCAAAAACAAGAAGAAACTTCACATCAGTTGACAATGCTTTCTTCGGGACCAATCTTCTTTTTTACACTCTCAGCTATCTATTATTTTTTATATATTTAATATATGCAATACAACATCTTCGCCATTATGAAAGGAAGTTTTATAAATATTATATTGCAGCAATCTGTAGACCAAAATGTGGAAATGGAGGACAGTGTACTTCCCCAAACGTATGTAAATGTCCTGATGGTTTTGCAGGGGACCGTTGCTATGGAGGTACACATTTAAAATAAGATAATATTTTTAATAGAAATTCAATAAGTTTCACATGTTCTTGCATTGCATGTTGGTTTACTCCTTGTTTGTATTTAATTTAACAATTTTTGACAATGCAACTGTCTACAATTATGTGTCAATTACATTTTACCGTTTGTTTTTTAAAGCTGCTTTATGCTCGTATAATTACCCCTGCTACCCAGGAGACTGTCGAGGATCAAGTGGTACTGGATCATGTGTCTGTTCTACTGAATTTTCCGGAGAATCGTGTTTGAAAGGTAAGTTCTATTGATAAGTTATACCTCTTGGATTACGGCTTAATGTCCCGTGCATCTTTGTATCAACGACCTCCCGTATACGAGACAAGAACGCTCTACTTTTAGGTTTACCACGAGACCATCTCGTCTTATTTTCCTTTTTTTATACCCCCGCTTTGAAAAAAGGGGGTATACTGTTTTACCTCTGTCTGTCCTTCCGTCAGTCCGTCAGTCCATCAGTCCGTCAGTCTTTCAGTCAGTCCGTCCGTCCCATGAATATTTTTCGTCACATTTTTCTCAGGAACTACACTACCAGGATTTCTGAAATTTGGTTTCAGACTTGATATAAGTCAGCTATACTGTGTTATGCGTTTTCAGAGTCATCACTCAACAACTTCCTGTTTACAGAACACTTGCATATTTTAAAACTAAAAATTATCCACTTGCGGCGGGGGTATCATCAGTGAGCAGTAGCTCACAGTTTCACTTGTTTTATTACATGTACATGTATATAATTTCATATATTTCAATGTGAAATACATGTAGGCAGCTCAGTGACACTCTACCAGATTAAGTTAATAATCAAACATTTTTCAAAAGTAATATAAAAAATATCAAAGATACCAGGCTTGTTATTTGTTATGGCAGACGATCGTTGCCTCAATAAAAGACAATCTTTTATGATGTAAGGTGATTTTTACCATAGCTTGGGTTATTGTGCATACTGTCTTGTAAACTACTGTCCATAGAGAGAAATTTTAATAAGCAAAAAAAAATAAGTAAGATAACATCTCCAAAAAGGTAAATATAATGAAATCATCAGTTGATTTTTAGAAGTATTGCCCTAAAAAAAACTTTTTATGTTTTGGGCATAACTATTAGACGATGGAAAGAAACTGTAAACGATCAAAATCACCAGCAAGACACGATCAACAAATAGTTCATCGAATCCAAAATTGCCAGTCCACTTTTAATTCGAGTTAATGCATTTGAAAAATGATTTTACCCTTTTTTGTGCTTCGGGAAAAATTTAACAGAGTAAAAATTATTAGCAAAACGAAATGAAGATAAAAAAGAAATTTATGCATGAATTCTACCGTAGTCTTCTATTAAGGAGAGTAGCCATTGTCGAAGATGCACTCAGATCCAGATGAGCGACACAGGCTCTTCAAAGCCTCTAGATTTATGTTCGAAAAATATTGTATAAATAAGCAGTCTTTACCGTAATACATTAGTATCTCCTTTTTCAGTTGAAGAAGTGTCATTTAAACCTAGAATCAATCGCTGCAATGCAACATTTACCTTACACATGTACAATGAAGATCCAGAAAAAGCCATGGATAAGTATAGTTATTTTGGAGATGCTACGGAACTAGATGAGCCTTACATATTGTGGTCTAATCAACTAGATTTCAATATTTTGGATATGGCCATGGAAGTTCAGTATGATACAGACTATGATGGTACTCAACGTTTGCCAGATTATGTTTCGAGCATGGAACTTGGAATCATCAGTGCTAAAGTCGAAACTGAACATTTCAAATTAGGATCAGGTAAAGACATTTTAGTTTCATGTTAAGCCGTAGCAATGTCGGGAAACCTCATTTTTACAACGGATTACCGTGGAGGCATTCCGTTGTATTGTTGAAAGAGGAATTTCTATAACGTAACACTGGTAACCGATCTTTAATCTATAAATACGCAGACATCATCGAGTGCAAAATAATAATCCTTATCGCTTGTTAGTAATTCATTTCTACAATGAATACTCATAAAATATTCTTTTTAGAACATACATTGATAATATGAAAATGTTTTGTGATATAAACAACTCGTCTAAACATCAACCCAACAATGTTAGATCTGTCAATTTGCTTTCGCAAATTTTTTGTTCTTCCCTCGCCGGGATTCGAACCCATGCTACTGAGATATCGTGACACCAAATCGCCTCGCTGTAGCCGTCCCGCTAGACCACACGACCACCTGGGCTTCACAATAATAAAGCTTCCAGTGGCCGTGTGTTACCTTTCCTCGTCAGTTTTAATCTAGCGTCGTACTACAGTACATGATATATAAGGCATGGAGATGTTATAATTACAGATCAGCTCAATTATCTATAGTAAAGGATCCCACAAATTAATGCAAGATTTCTATAACGTAACACTGGTAACCGATCTTTAATCTATAAATACGCAGACATCATCGAGTGCAAAATAATAATCCTTATCGCTTGTTAGTAATTCATTTCTACAATGAATACTCATAAAATATTCTTTTTTGAACATAAATTGATAATATGAAAATGTTTTGTGATATAAACAACTCGTCTAAACATCAACCCAACAATGTTAGATCTGTCAATTTGCTTTCGCAAATTTTTTGTTCTTCCCTCGCCGGGATTCGAACCCATGCTACTGAGATATCGTGACACCAAATCGCCTGCACTGTAGCCGTCCCGCTATCAGTGATAACTCTACAACAGATTTATCCATCGGATCACCAGCAATGATGGTGATACATGGCTGTGTACATAATGTATATACAACTCGTCTAAACATCAACCCAACACTGTTAGATCTGTAAATTTGCTTTCGCAAATTTTTGGTTCTTCCCTCGCCGGGATTCGAACCCATGCTACTGTGATATCGTGACACCAAATCGCCTGCACTGCAGCCGTCCCGCTAGACCACACGACCACCTGGGCTCTAAAAAAAAGAGCTTTCGCTGGCCGTGTGTTACCTTTCCTCGTCAGTTTTAATCTAGCGGCTTACTACAGTACATGATATATAAGGCATGAAGATGTTATTGTAACAGATCAGCTAAATTATCTATAGTAAAGGATCCTACAAATATATATATGTAGGACTCTAAAGTGCGATAGAAACGCTAAAGTGCGACGGGGATGCTAATGTACGATGGTCACGCTAAAGTGACCATCCTCAAGAACTTGCGGTCATCCGATGTTCAGTACTTCAGTACTTTGATTATCCTTTAATGTTTACAAATTAAAAAGAACATATTACGTGTAACGTCAATGAGCATAACAAAAACTAATAATGATTCGCTTAAATTCATCAATGACAATTCAATTCATAATTTTTAAACTAGACAAAGTCCTTACTTGCTTGATGAAGAAAAAAAACACCTTTTCGTTTCAAAACATTTAAAGTGGGAATATAAAATAGCCTCAATAGTTGCATAAGAAAATATAACATACAAATCTAACCGAGGGCAGACTTGTCAATACGATAGTGTATTCAAATATATGATAAAGTGACATTTCAAAGTAATCTTAAAGGTGTTTTCGTATAAAACCTTTTTGAAATGGGAACAAGTTTTCTTCTACACATGTGCTAATCTTTGTTATTTAGAAAAAAGCTCAAATGATGTAGTTTAACATGAAAGTTACGTTCTGGTTAAATCATATTTTGTTGTGCTAGTAATAATTTAGCGTGTGATTTATGGTGAATACACAGCGTTCTGATATCAATATTAAAATCTTTCGAGTGTAATAAAATGATATACAAGACAATTTCTTTGCGTTTTCAAACAAGGGAAGTAGAAGATGTATTTGAAAGAACGACAAAATGGATGTTTTTTTATTCACAATTGTTAATCGTTTGACGGTGATGTTTGTTTGGAACCATCTTACCGTGTTAATATATCATGACACGTTCGCTATGTCCGTGTCTGTTTTGATGTTTTTAATTGACCTAATATATGTATTACTGGTATGTAATTAAGTCAGGTATTACTTTAAACCTTTATTTAATTCTTCCTCCAATACAAAGGTTTGGTTTGAAAGTTTATTTTAAACGGGACAGCTTATACTGGTTTTCAAAGGAGATGTTTTTTTACCGAGAAATACATACACGATCCTTTAAAATAAAATTATCCTAAAAGGTTATCAATTCAACATAATTATATCTTTGAATATTGCTTTAATTGATATCAATATTGATTTCGTTTTTAGTAAATAAAACAAACTAAATATTTTTTTATATATACATATGCATATTCATGGCTCTACAATCTGTTGATACCTATAACTGTGCATTCACACGGTTATATATTGTCTTGGACTTTAATGACGACTTTACACTAAATACATTGGATCTTGGATGTATACGGATTGATATATTATAATTCTTAGATGCATGATTTTCATATAGGTTGTTATTTGCTTTGAACTAGTATTTATGAGTACTCCCAGATATGTACTATTATCGCTATTTTGTGCATTTTTCTTTTGAACTTTTTTTGTGATAATTTTCATATCATGCTTCTCGCTTGAGATGGAAAAATTATCACTAGAAACTAAGGAGGCCACGTGGCGTTGCTAACGAAATTGACATGAAATTGACAACGTCGTCATAGTTAAAATAGCGATAAACATATTATCATTGGTCATCTCAACTCGATTGCTTTTCTCACTTTCGCTGTACCAGCTCAAGCGAGAAAATCAATCTCGTTGAGATGATCAACGATAATCTATAAATATAAGTTTGTTTTTTGTGTTGTTGGGTTGTATAAGTACCCTGCCACATTAATTATGTGTTTATGTTGGATGTATTTATGCTTTGTATCAATCTGATAACTAAAGTCCTTTACAACTGATTTTTATAGTAGTGTGTTATTATGTTGTACTGTAACACCACTATTGTCCCTATTCCAGGTTAGGGGAGGATTGGGATCCCGCTAACATGATTTGTCTTTGACACATTCCGCATTTCCATTCTCAATTTTATCTTGTTAAGAGTTTTTTTCCACATATTTTTGTTTCAACTAGTTGATGTTCAAATAAAACAAAAACAAACGCTGAATGGATTCCACATAAACACGATACAAAATAGAAGATAATAGAAAAGAAAAGATGAGTTACTTGTTCTAAGACCTCAATTAAACTTGGAATCGTCATGACAAACTAAATTTAAATGTGCTCCTTCACACAACAAATGTTATTTTTATGCGCAAAATCTCAATATAAATAAAGGCATCAGTAGTTTACCGCTTTTTGAAAATCATAAATCGATTGAGAGAAAACCAATCCGGGTTACAAACTAACATAAACTATACTGGAAACAAATCTAATATATTTCCAAAGAACATTTACACAACAGACAAATCTGTACAAATATACTGTAACTATGTACTGCTTCAAGAATATTAATTCGAAATTGTATAGCATAATGGTAGATTATGATTTTCAATATATAATTTCACAAAAATTGATTCCATTTAAGCCATCATTTAAAGACTTACTTTTAAGTGTATGCCAAATGCAAAATTTATGTCAATGAATTAAAAATACAAAATAAAAATATTCAATTGAAATTATAAATCTAAAACAAGAAAAAGAAAACTATTTTTTTTTATTTTTTATTTATTTGCATAACTTTTGCATTGGCATTCTTTGCACCAAACTAACAAAATCAGTATCGTCATAAAAACCATCCATACTGTTCATTCGATCATTTATTTTACATTTTCTTAATTAATGACATTCATTTTGAACTATTGCACAAAATTATTGTTATGCAAGATATAAAAATTAACGCTGTGATAATATAAAACCGAAGCAAGAAATATAGATGTAATATAATTCAAATGAGTGAGATAGTAGGATATAATGTATTTTTTAGGTGGTGTGTATAGTCGCGATAATAATGAAACATATACATGCAATGGACCAACACGCAACAACCCGATCAATAAAGAGGTGTTAGAGTGTAAGATGAATGGAACAAATATTATCAGAATCGATTCAGCTGACAGGTAATTGAATCTCTCTTTTCTTAATAAAACTAATGTATATTTTTTAGATTTCATCAGTTGCCATGTAAAAGGAAGGGTTAATATCTGAAATATGATTGCAACCGGTTTTTAAGTGTGTTGGTCATTAATATTTTCTAATTGGTCATTAATCATTAATTAGTCTAAGAAACAATTGTTATTTGAAATAAATATCCGTTTTCAATAGTTTTATATAATCAAATAGTATATCAAAACAGATTGTTTTGTTTATATAGGAAATAGATAAGGCCGAACATACACTAAATACTTTTATAATTACTCAGTTAGAATTTTCGAGATAATAAGTACACAATAGTTTGACTATTTTTTAAATTTCAAGCGTTTAACTTTTTGACCGGTCAATAGTTTCCAAATATTGGACCTTGATTAAACTATTATAATTCAGTAAAATACCGCGAAAGCCACACCATCGCGTTTCATCTTTTGTATCTAGGGTTGACGTGTCGTCCGTGCAAGGACGTAGCCTTAGCTTTTAAGAATATTTATTTAAGTAAACGTTAAACACTTTGGTTGGGTTTATGCTTTTTAGCTCACCGGTTTCGGGCCAATGTGAGCTAATGCCATCACTCGGCGTCCGTTGTCGTAAATTATTTCAAAAATCTTCTCCTCTGAAACTACAGGGCCAAATACATTCAAACTTTAACTAAATGTTCCTTAGGGTATCTAGTTTATAAATTGTATCCGAAGTTTTGATCCATCGACAAACATGGCCGCCATGGCTAAAAATAAAACATAGCGGTCAAGTGCAGTTTTTGGCTTATATCTCAAAAATTAAAGCTTTTATAGCAAATATGACATGGTAAAATTGGTCAATTGCTCAAGATCTATCAGTCCTAATTTTTTTAGACGAATCAAACAACCCATTGTTGGGTTGCTGGCACTAAATTGGTAGTTTTAAGGAAATTTTGCGCAAACTATTTAAAAAATCTTCTCCTCTAAAAAACTACTGGGCCAAATACCTTCAAACTTAAAATCAATGTTCCTTAGGGTACCTAGTTTATAAATTTATTCGAAGTTGTGATCCATCCACAAACATGGCTGCCATGGCTAAAAATAGAACATATGGGTCAAATGCAGTTTTTGGCTTATATCTCAAAAACTAAAGCATTTAGAGCAATTGTGACATGGGGTTAAATTGATGAATTGGAAAAGATCTATCAACCCTGATACTTTCAATCGAATCAAGCAACCCATTGTTGGGTTGCTGCAAATAAGTTTGTAGTTTTTAAGGAAATTTTTGCAGTTTTATATTATTATCTTGAAAATTAGATACTGTTGATATAATCTGTAAACAGCAATTATGTTCACCAATGTAAGATCTACAAAAAAGTAAAAATGACCAAAATTGTCAATTGATCACTTAAGGATTTATTAAAACCTTTAAAGACAATTTTACACAATTTGTTCATCAAGTTTGCTAACATTTAAAAATCATCTCTGAAACTATTGTGCCTAATACTTCTTAACTTTAAAAGAATGTTCCTTTTGTAATTGATGAATTGTATTCGAATTTTTTATCCATAGATAAACATGACCGCCATGGCTTAAAATAGAATATAGGGGTCAAATGCAGTCTGTGGCTAAAATATCTCTGAAACTAAAGCATTTAGAGCATATCTGTCATGGGGTAAACATGTTTAAAAGATCAAGATCTTTCATGACGGTAATTGTCAGACAAACCGAAAAACCCAACAAGTGGTTGCTGCCACTAAATTGTTTTTTTTTAAAGAAATTTTGCAGTTTTTGGTTATTATCTTGAATATAATGGAAGATAAAGATAAACTGTAAACAGCAAAAATCTTCAGCAAAGTTCTACAAAACAATTTATAATGACCAAAATTGTCAGGAACTTTTGCCCTTTAAAGACATTTTACACAAATTTTTTATGTTTTTTAACTTTAAAAATCTTCTCAAATGAATCTAGAATAAATTTTGTATTTTATTTCCTTGTACGTCAAGAAATATAGATAATGTGGTTAAAATGGAACATATGGGTAAAATGCATTTATTTGCTTTTGAAGAAAATATGACAGATACAATGATCATTTAAATGGCATTTTTAAGCCACTCATTAATATATATTGAAAGCAAAAATAATCATTGATGAAAGATTTAAGCAAAACAATAAGAGGTGAGCGATTCCGGCTCTTGAGAGCCTCTTGTTATATTACGATTATTGATGTATCCCCGTCATTTATTGCCTGTCGTCTTTTACGATTGTTCGATATAATAATACAGTTACTCACTGGATATTTTTAGAATAGTAAGTTTATGGTCCCCTTGGTTACAACAATTGCCCTCGGCTACGCATCAAGACAATAGTTGCACATCGGGGAAAAACACTAACTACAATGTATTTCACTCATACCCAGTCAATATGTATTCACATGTTGTCCATAAAGACATCACATTGTTTCTAAAATGTTGTTCTCACGGAACAAACATAGACATCGATATTTTCTATACACCAACTGATTCCAAACAATATCTGCTTTTTACATCATGTCATTCAAAACATACGAGAATGAATATACCATATAGCCTAGGTAAATATAGATTCTACCACTGCATCGACTGTGGTACGATATTTATCCACTCGCGACAGTTAAATTTTCAAATCTGTGTTGACATGTCAGCAAGTTGACAGGTCAATACGTCAGAATGACGATCGGTCCATAAGTCAACATCTAAATTGATAAGATGTCCGACAAGGCATGTAAACAGGAAAGCAAAAGTCGACGTGCAGACTCAGCGATGTGCTGGCCTGTTGACCTGGCGATCTGTTGACTTCTCAACCTGTTGACCTACTGACCTACATCCTGTCTACTCACTGGCATGCTTATTTAAGATTTATTGTCAACATGCTACTCTGTAGGCCTATCTATCTACTGACCTGTCAACCATCTGACATACTATGATGTCTCGACCTGCCGACGTGTTTACCTACGAGAAGTTTTCTTGAAAACAATCTATAAAAATGGATAATGTGTCAAACTATCGACATTACATCCTGTCGACTTGCTGACGAGTTGAATTTTTTATCCGTTAACATATCGACCGACTGATCGACATCCCCTGTCAATTCCTTGATCTGCGGATCAGTTGACCTAATGATCGATAAACCGATGAGCTTGTCTACCTACCAATCTTTTTCAAAATATTAATTATCAAACAACACAATACTACAATGTTGTGTTCATTAAACACCAGGATTCTTTTCATCTTATTAAAATTTATAAATATCATTTGCATTACTCTAATTAATTAAATAACATATATATATATATAGGAATACGCCACATCTTCTTATCCGTATATTATACTTGGGTCGCACTTTTGAAAAATATTTATCCCTAGTTACACTAGTTATTGTTTAGATCGCTTTCTATGAAGTAGAATACCAGCTAGGGTTACCCCAACATATAATTAAATGAACAAATCATTCAACCTTGAAAGCATCACTGAACATTGTATATCACGCGAAAACAGCCGTCATCCTTGAGGAGCGAATAATACGTTACAAGCTAAACTAACTGTCATTCAATTCAAAATATAATGTATACATTAGTTATTTTGTCACTTGAAATAAGATTAATTTTGGGATATATCACAAGCGTTATTATTCACGGAAATTTAGATCAGAAAGTATATATGTAGTATTTTAACAGAAAGATTTTAAAGTGTCGAAGAGAATCTATTCGAGATCGAGGTCGAAATTCACTATTATTCCATATTTGTATTATTTTAGTAGGTTTCTCCATATGAATTGGATTTTGAATAAAAAAGCATATTCACCTGAGAAATTGTTATTCACCGCGCTTAACGTCACGCGCTTTTACATGCAACGTTATGGTAAAATGTTGCATGTAAAAATTGTTTTGGTATATGTTTGTCATTAAATACATTTTTTTTCTCTCGGAATATGGAATAAAACAATTACTGTCTTTTGTATTGGTAAATATGGGGTTTCATTTACTTTTGAAAAACTGATATTCACTGAGGCCGACGGCAAAAGACTATTTACTGAAAATAAAATAAATCAAAATCTTGATTTATCCTTCATTTACGTATTCAAAAGCACTATTATAGTTATGTTGGTTAATTAAAAACAGCTAACATAATGACATAATTTATTACATATGACTGGAATACCTAAATATATTAATGTCTCTAAAACCAATGGTACTACAAATGACTGAAATGAGTGAATTGTGAAAATGGGAATATTGAAGCAATCTAAAGAATACTTTGAAGACTTGTCCCGTTATTTGTCATAAAAGTCTACTGTCAATGAGCAAAACCCATATCAAATAGTCAGCTATAAAAGGCCGCGAAATGAAAAATCTGTAAAACAATTTAAACGAGAAAAATAACGGCCTAAGTAACCCTCTTTGATATATTTCAGGTTTGTATTAACATTCAGTGCTACAGCAGGAGGATTTAGAAGACTACGCCATCGTGACACAGCTGAAATATATCCATATCAGTATTACAGTGAGAAAACTACGTCCAGTATAATACAATTTAATTTTGACTACGAGAGCCCAAACCATTGCATTGAAGAAAGTACACCATGTTCCGACAGCCCATTACACATGTCAGAGGATATAACAAAGGTAAAAGAGCAGCTTATTTAAAGATTAAACAGTAGAAGATATAGGCTTTTGGTATTTGAATTAATGAAAAATCAAGGTAACAACTCCAATCATGATATTTTCTTTAATATGTCTCTTATAAGCAAACAATTCAAAAGTATTATGCCCATATTGTTTTATTAAGGTAGGTGCAGAATAGCAAATCAAATACATAAAATTCTCTTGCACTCATTTGAAGCCGATGCTGATACAGTTTTTAAAAGTACCCGACGATTTCATCAACTCAGTATTTAGTTCTTCGACAATTACCATAAGCGACACATCAGTTTCACATTTTAATTCAAACCGAAATTGACCCCTATGTTCTACATTCGACACTATCAAACAGGGTATTTACTTTAGTTGCATTTTACTGTTTGAACGGGGAAATTCATTTCAATCTATATTCAAGTCAACCTTAATTAAATGAAAAAATGTTTTGACCTTTCAGTTGCCTTTTTTCTTTAAATATTTAGTATGAATAAGAAACAATTTTGAAATTTAGTACATTTGAAACTTAATCTTTACGTCAGCATTAATCAACTTCTAAACTTTGCCATTAAAACAATGGATGACATTAGACCAATTATATATCTTATTTACAATAAAAAAAAATAGTTGCAAACTAATGTTTTATTTTCTAATGTGTTACCTCTCAGTAAAACAAACTTAAATATTGAAGTTGAATGAAACATACTTTATATCAGAACAGTTTGAATCCAAGGTGGAATGGTTGGTCAGATGAACTGTCTGGGGTAATGAGGTATTCTTTTGAGGTTTGGAAAATGGAATATAGCAAAGACTTTAAAAATCTGAGAGAACCTTTAATTACCACAACAATCAATCCTGTGCCTGTTTTTATTCGAGAAGTTAACGTCACCAACCAAATTCAATATCCAACATTTCCACCAACAGAACCTGGAGTATATTCATGTATTCTGGAAGTCAGTGATAATGCAAATAATACACGATACGCAAGAAGATTTGTTTTATACGATAAAACATCGACAGTAACAACACAGCACGATAAACCAATAAAATGTACTACTGCTTCGTCATCAACTGGTTATACATGGCAAACTAATGGTGAAGACACTGTACAAATTTCCTGGAAAGACCATTTCATTAATACTGTACATGCAGACGGCCATTTTCTCAGTCCAATTAGTGCATATGAGCCACGATTAACTGATGGTGGTCGGAGAGACGACTACAAGAACATTGAGAACAAGTTTGATGATTACGAAGGCAAAATAACTAGAAATGGAATTGACAACGTTAATGGTATAGTAAAGTTTGAGTTTGCATACCAATCACCTACAGCAGATGTTTCTAATTTGAAATGGACGGATCTAAGTTTATCAGAGAATAGAACTGTGACGTTATCAAGTAGTCAAGACGGATTTTCACAAAAGTTTTGGGTTCGAGCAAGAGATGTTATCGGTAATATAAAAGAAGATGCAACAATAGTTTATTTTGATGCATCACCTCCTACAATAAGTCCCCCGTCTATTAAATATAATCTGGAAAACGGACGTTACGATTTTTCAAGCAGGCAAGTATTTTTTATTCTTCGTTATAGGTTTGCGACACTACAATGCATTCTATTACAAATTAAAGCAAAATGAATTAGCACAATACGCGTAAGCAACAGTACTCTCCTATGTATATGCGTCGGACAGCATGTGCATAATTTCAGTGTTTTCATTGATTATAGTGAGAACACAAAATATAAGATTTAATAATATCAGCGCTCTTTAACTTCGATGTACTTTCCAACCATGATGTATCCTGATTTGATTTTCATAACTATTTTTTCTTAAAATGTCCTGTACCAAGTCAGGAATATGGGAGTTGTATCTAATAGTTCGTTTCTCTGTATATTGCATAGTTGTTTGATTTTTGTTGCACTTCAGTGTTCTGTTGTTTTCTTGTTTTCCTCGTATAGTTTATTTTCCCCCTAAGTTTTAGTTTGTAACCCTGATTTGTTTTGTCTCAATCGATTTTTTATTTAAACAGCAGTATACTACTGTTGACTTTATTTAAGTTGGCTCTTTGTGTTTATCTTTACTAATTAACTTATATTTGTGCTTACAGTTTTAGGCAAATGTCATACTTGATAGTGACTAACTACAGATTTGGGAATGATAAACTGTAACGTTTAACTAGAAATACATGAAGAATATCACTTTCAAATTGTTATAATACTTTTAAGCTTCTTCGTTAGTTCTCAGGTGAGAAAAGAAAGACGAAAGATACTAGAGGGACAGTTAAACTTATAAATCGAAAATAAACTGAAAACGCCATGGCTAAAAATGAAAAAAAACAAAAAATAGTACACATGGCACAACATAGAAAAGAATAAGCAACACGAACCCCACCAAAGACTAGGGGTGATATCAGCTGCTTCGGAAGGGTAAGAAGATCTGCTCCATATGTGGCACCCGTCGTGTTGCTCATATTATAACAAATCCGGTAAATAGTCTAATTCTGTAGGTCACATTCATGAATAGGGAGGGGATTGTAGTTACGACGTAAGGAACATATCCGATATCAGCTGTGAAACGGTTATTCCATAACGGTCAACCAATTCGTGATGGCGTCCGTAAAATTTACAAAGGAATGATTTCAACCTCACTGAATGTCAATGAGTTGTCTCATTGACATTATAACCCCCATTTTATATCCTTATATCCGTATGGTAGAAGTTTTGAAATCGGTGTTTGATGTATAATTTTTTATATGCGTTGCCTATACCAAAATCCCGCGGTGTGAATACTATATATATTATACCTCTCAATCACATTTCAAAGTGTGTTTGATTTTGTATTCATTTTGAAGTTTTGATTCTAGTTATCTTACGTCTTCGTTTTTGCTTTTTAGGTTAACGTTTGTATCAAAGGATGACAATAGCGGTGTTCCCTTAGTCAAACTAAGAATAGAAACAAAGTCCGGTGAGCTAAAATACGAACATAAATACAGGGATGATGAATTGATTGTGGTAATATATCTTCATTACTTGATAAAATTTGCGATCAGAAGGTTTTTTGTTTATATTTTTGGCAAAATAGAATAATGGCATAGAAATTAACATGTTGCTATGAAACTGGGCATCCCGTTTGAATGGTTTTACACTAGTAATGTTAGGGGTACTTTATAGCTTGCTGTTCGGTGTGAGCCAATGATTTGTGTTGAAGATCTTACTTTGACATATAATGATTTACTTTTATAATTGTGACTTGGATAAATAGTTCTCTCATTGGCACTCATACCGCATCTTCTTATATCTATGAATTGGTAATTTGGGTTTATAAGATTGTAATTCTAAGTGCTTGGAATTATATTTTTAATTAGATTTGTGAAATTGTTCTTTACAGCTATATCAAAAAGTGATATAAATGTGTGTGTTTTAGAGTGGATTAATTATCATTAGATAGTTGGTGGAGTTATTTCCCTTAAAATTAAATGTCAATATAGAGGAAATACATCTTAAATCTAGCATAATATAATGTTAGGCAAAACAGCTTACAAAAAAAATCACGTAACTTTACTCTTACTTTAAAAATGAACACGTGTCTATTTAATTTTCGATGGAATCCCAAACGTAAGTAATCATATAAATACATTGTTAGAAATGTTACTCTCAGTACAAAAAAAAAATACAAAAAAAACAATGATACTGGTCAAGTATAAGCAATCCAGTAAAGCAAAAAGCTTTTATTTTTTGTTGAAATCAAATAAGTTTCATTATGGAACTTTTGGACCCTGATAAGTACAATTTCTAACAAATGATAAAATTTTAAAACATTATTAAATTAAGCATATTGAAATCGATCAAAGTTCAACTTTGCTGAAGTCAATGATCTCCTTAGTGTTTCAAACTAGTCAAAAACATTTTTATTAAAAATTTTAGCATTTGCTGCTTTAAGTTGGTTCACCAGAGAAAACATTATTACTTGGATAACTTTTGAGATAATAATACAATATCAAGCATATTTATTGAAAAATTAAATAACAAAACTACCATTTTATTTATAAAATTATAAAACATTCTTAACCATTTCGTAAAAAGGTTTTTAATCTATATCCGCAATAAGACATATGATCATCATATAGTTAATCTATCTTAAATAATCATGTTTAAATTCGTTAAGATTCAAGTGAAACCAGGGTTTGATATTAACTTTTCATAATCAGTCTACTGAAGAAAAAAAAAATTCAAATGAACTTTGTTTGGATTGATAAACTAGTAATTGTTTGCGCTTTATTGCTTGCAGTTCGGTGTGAGTAAAGGGTTCGTGTTAAAGGTCGTACTTTAGCCTATAATTGATTACTTCTTTTGCTTACCTTGCTCAAAGGGTCAAGTGAGCTTTTCTCATCACTTATTGTCCGTCGTAGGTACTTTTACAAAAATCTTCTTCTCTGAAATTATTGGGAAAATTAAACCAAACTTGACAACTATCATCATTTGGGTATCTAGTTAAAAAAATGTGTCCGGTGACCCGGCCAACCAACCAAGATGGCTAAAAATAGAACATAGGGGTGAAATGTAGATTTTGGCTTATATCTCTGAAACAAAAAGCATTTAGAGCAAATCTGACATGGGGGTAAAATGGTTTATCAGGTCAAGATCTATCTGCCCAGAAATTTTCAGATGGATCGGAGAACCCTTTGTTGGGTTGCTGCCCCTAAATTGGTAATTTTAAGGAAATTTTGCCGTTTTTGGTTATAAGCTTGCATATTATCATAGATAGAGATATACTGTAAACAGCAATAATTTTCAGCATAGTAAGATCTACAAATAAGTCAACACGACCAAAATTGTCAGGAGTTATTGCCCTTTAAAGTCAATTTTTAACATTTTTTTTGATTTAAGGATTTTAGGATTCTCTTACCCCAAGGAGTAGATTACCTTACCCGTATTTGGCACAACTGTTTGGAATTTTTGGTCCTCAATGCTCTTCAATTTTGCATTTGTTTAGCTTTTTAACTGTTTTGATCTAAGCGTCACTGAGGAGTCTTATGTAGACGAAACTCGCGTCTGGTGTATTAAATTATAATCCTGGTACCTTTGATAACTATTTTGTAAATTTTTGTTATCTTTTACAAAAATCTTCTCCTCTGAAACTACAAGGACAAATTTAACCAAACTTGTCCACAATCATAATTAGGGTATCGAGTTTAAAAATGTGTCCGATGACCCTGCCCGCGAACCAAAATGATGGACATGGCTATAAATAGTACATAGGGTGAAATGCAGTTTTTGACTCATATCTCTGAAACCAAAGCATTTAGAGCAAATCTGCTGGGAACAAAATTTTTCATTAGGTCAAAATCTATTTGCTTTTAAATTTTCAGACCAATCGGGCAACTTGTTGTTGGGTTGCTGCCCCTGAATTAGTTGCAGCTTTTGGTTATTATCTTTAATATTATTATTGATAGAGATAAACTGTAAACAGCAATAATATAAAGGAAAGTAAGAGCTACAAATAAGTCAACATAACAAAAGTGGTCAATTGACCCCTTAAGTAGTTATTGCCCTTTATAGTAAATTTTTAACAATTTTCAGAAATTTTTGAAAATTTTTGTAAATTTTTACAAAATATTTTCCACTTTCACTTCTGGGCCATGTTCATTATAGGTAGAGATAATTGTAAGCAGCAAAATTGTTCAGTAAAGTAAGATCTACAAATGCATCACCAACACCACCAAAACACAATTTTGTCATGATTCCTTCTGTGTCCTTTGCTTAATATGCATAGACCAAGGTGAGCGACACAGGCTGTTTAGAGCCTCTAATTAGTTTATACAGTATTTTTTTATTAATGAAAACTACTGCGATAAAGTATAACAATGTTACATGAAATTCAAATATGGTATTCGTTTTGGAAAAACTTTTATTTATCCGTCTCAAATTGTTTACCAGTTTATCTTTAAACATTGTGACTTGGATGAAGAGTTGTCTCATTGGCACTCATACCACATCTTGTTATTTTTGCTAATTTTGAATGTCGTTTTGATTCTTTTTGTTTAGAGCGCTGGTGATTGTCAAAACATTGGAGAATGCTACTGTTCGCAAGCAGACCGTAGTAAATGTTACATGGCAACGTTAAGGCTAGATATAGACAATTGTTGGATGGGGGTTGCTATGAATGCGACAACAACGGAGATGCACAAGTTATTGATAACTTCATACAATGGTGCCATGTTATCAAAAGAGGCAGTTGTGGATGTAAGTCATTTACAGTGGCAACACACCAACATCGACTGTTAAATATTGCCGACACTTGGTTGTTATATGCTTATGTAATATATACAACCAAATGTAATGTAAACAGCTAAATGCAAATCGAAAATAAAATTCAGATTTTAAACTAGGCACCAATGTTAGTGTTGTGTAACTAGTTTTTATTTTATTTATATGGAAATATTCATTTGTCACTTGCTATAAAACAGTTTCAAATATATTTTAATTAATTCTTAAAATTGTTTTAAACATGAAACTTAAGTATTGATATTAATAAGATATTATTGTAATACATTATAAAACATTACAGATCGAAAGCGTGACAGAACTCAAAGGTATACAGGAATGTAAGTATACACTAAAGTATACTGAGTATGTCAACGATACTTCAGTTGCTGTATTATTTTTCTATTGTTAATAATATTATTATTATTATTATTATTATTATTATTATTCAGATCGATGACGGCTTATACCTGTTTTTAAATTACCGTTTCAGAGTTTAAAAAGATAGATACAGATATTTAAAATATTTTAATGTTGTTTTGTTTATAGACTGTATCTGAAGAATGCATATATGCCATTTGGTTTTGATATAGTGTTTTTTTTTATAGTGATTAAAGTATTAACACAATATTGACAGCTACACCCCATTTGTTTCACATTTCTACCCCTCTTTTAAATTTGATCACACATCGTTGTCAATATAATGAAATCCTTTTCGACTGTCATACAAGTCAAATGAGAGGTTTTATTTTTCTGTTTGTCATGGCCATGGCGTTGTCAGTTGGTTTTTTTTCTATTTATGGGTTTGATTGTCTCGTAAGTTTCGTTGGCCCCTTTTTGATGCGTTTGTGATTCGAATTTTGCCATTTAATTAAATATTTTTGTTTGGAATTTTCTTCTTCTGAGTTGTTTATTGTAGTGATTTTCTTGAGCAGCATTAAAAACCCGATATTCATACCTGCTAAGCGAAATAACTTTTCTGCACTTTTACAAAGATATCTGTAAAACTTTCTTTTTATTATAGATTACGGTGTTGCAGATTTACAAGTTAATGTCTTAACAGATACCAGTTTTAAAGCTACCTGGAAACAGCCAAAGTCTTGCTATGTTAGACTCGGGATAAAACTAATGGTAACAAATGAGGAAGGCCATTCACAGGAATACCCAGTTTTCAAAGATGCAACATTCTACACGGTTGGAGGTTTAAATGCATCTGCTACTTACATTATACATATGTTCACAAAATATGGTACAGACGATTATTTTCAAATGAGTGACTCAGTGAACACAACTATCAAGCTTATAGGAAAACCAGGCTAGTATCATTATTCAAAAATTATTCAGAACTTATATCTCTTTAGTGATGCTTGAAGTCAAATTGTCTAATAATCCAAGAAACAATTACATTTAAAAGCGATGTATTCGAACGTTGTTAGAAATATATAAAAAAAAGATTACTGATAGAAAAACAAAAAAAGAATGAAAGTGTAAAATAGTTTTAACTGGCAGAGACGGGTCTAGTAAAACCTTTTGAAGAAACAGCTCACCGTTGTTTGGTTTCATATGAACGTATTAACGAAGATATTTTAACTTTTAATTTAATATTTACAGAATCTGGAGGAATAGGTGCTGGAGCCATAGCTGGAATAAGTGTTGGTAAGCATTATGTTTCATTCCACTCAATGGGTTTAATTTGAAACTACAAATGTAATAACAAAACAAAAGCAGTTGTTTATGTGTAGTGATTTATTATATTCTGGGTTAATCCTTCTGAAATTTCGTTTACTGCCTTATACTGAAGCTACACATTGATCTAGATGAGCAAGACATGTTCTTCAAAGCCTCCAGTTCAATTTAATACGCTTAGTTAAACCTTTTTTTCTATAAAATAAATATCGTATAGAAGTCGTGACTACCATGAATTATTTTGTCTATTGCAGGATTTATCTTGCTCATCCTAATTTTCATTATCGTCCTGATCATTTTGCACCGAACTGGACGTCTGACGAAGGCAAAGGAACAAGTTAATACCGGGTTTACCAAGATCAGAAATACTATAAAACTAAGAGATCCGGAATCGAAATCAGGTTATAACGTGAGTAAAGATTTGGAAATTTATAGTATGAATGACAGAATTATTTGAATTAAAACTGAATTAAAATACGAAAAGGTTTAAATTTCAATGAAGAAAACTTATGTCATACATGAGATGTTTTATTCCGAGTATTTTTCATTCAGGTATGTATTACTATATAAGTACATATATGAAAACTCATTATCTTACATCATGTCGATACTATATCCATTCTATTTGTACTGATTGATACTTAAGTCTGACTTAAGTCTGTTACAATCTGTTATATGTGTATGTTACTCAGTCGAGGAAAAGTCGGGGTTTTTTTTGTGATATAATTTTAAGCCGGTATGATTTTGTTGGCAATCCGGTAAAATCCTTACAAATACAAGTATAGGATTTATTTTCTCGACAAAATACGAGTGGCCACATTGCATTATATACGTTATTTATGTTATTATTATTATTTTTTATGCTTTTTATTTGTAAGGAATGCGTTAAACAATAATTCTTAGATTTTAGAAAGTTCTATGACAAATAACAAATTAAGACAATTTGTTCTAAATTATATTTTCACAGAACCGAGCATATTCTGGAGTTAACGAGGATGAATATTATATAGAGGGTGGCGTACATATTTCAACGAGCCAAGCACCTCTATCACGAAAGTCGATATCGCTTGAGTCAGAAATAACTCGTGGAAGATTTGCTATAATTTTTAAAGCTATTTATTATGGTAATAACAGAGACGCCGAGACTGTTGTTGCAAAGACCCTTAAAGGTAATATTAATAAGGTATCTCAGAGTAATAAATAGAAGACAGATTTTTTTAGTTATTCAAAAAACATCAATTTATCTTGAAAGAAGGAGATCATATATGGTTTTTGGAAAGAGAGAAAAATCTGATCAACGGAAAGTAACATTAGTAATCTGTCGCAGTATATTTTCGCAAAAATAATATTTTTTTTACAATTAAAATTATAAAAAGTTGATTCAAGTGTATTCTTTTAAAAATAAATCCAAGAGTTACCCGACAAATCACAATCATTGTATGCCTATGACCTTTTTTAACAAACCTGACAGGCTTAGTTTTGAACTTATAAGATTTAATTTTTCTGTCCATATTTACCCTTTCATTGGTCAATCATCAAAATGGAGAGCGACAGTCTATGCAATGTTCCTTCAAATGTACATATTGCACGTACATACATATTAATCTTGTGTCTGTCTATTCTAGTCACATTGCAAATACGTATCGCATGATTTATCTGATAATCGCAGATTATGTATTTCAATATTTAGGATAAGTACCCTCCTCTCCTCTATTACATACCCTGAAATTACGTGTGTTCGTTCTTTTGGAAAAAAAATGTAAACAATATATATCAGTTGTTTGTACTGCTTTTGATTCCATATGAATATACATCTTTTACTTTCTGAGCTTTAGAAAAATATGTTCTACTTTGATGGCTTATCAAAGGCACCAAGCTTATAATTTGATACGCCAGACTTAGAAATAAAAAAACAATATTTTGCTTGATTTTGCTTTGATTTTTAAAATAAATATATATATATATAATTCTGTTGGGGAAATATAATCAAACAAATTGCAAAACCACTACCTTCACCCTTGAATGTAAACAGTGAGTGAAATTAGAATTATGAATATTTATATACTGATTTTGCTATCGGTACATATAATTGCGTGTCAGTCAGCTCATGATAGAAATTTACTATTATAATACACATATCCTTTGACAATATAATTGTTCTGCGCATACACAATAATAGAATGAAGCATTGACTTGAATATTCATGATAGTTTGATGCCTAAAAAGTGTTTTCTCACATGAAAGAAATAAATTAATGTTGAAGACTGTTTAAAATGTATTTATTTGTGTTCGACTGCATATCATATTTTTCTAAGCCGACATTAATTTGAAATTGTAGACCAAGCAAATGATGATGATCTTAGAAAGATGAGGACAAAAATAAATTTCTATTCAACAAAAGTTGGTCATCACAAACACGTACTTGATTTTAAAGGATTTGTTGAAGACGAAGTTCGTAAGTTTACCATTTTTAATTAGTAAATCAAAGTAGTTCAGACAGCTTATGTGCTAAATATTTAAAGGTATGTGGAACTGCAACACTTTTAAAACATTTTGATTCTTCAGAAATGGCAAAAAGACAGAATGTAGTTAAACATGCAGTGTCAATTTTTAAATGGTTTACCATTATTTTATTTTAAAACGTCTCAAAAATATTTTACTGAAATTACCTCATATACACACATTGTTTTAATCAGTAAAGTATTTACAATTCTAATATGACGTTCTCCAAACACTTTGAGTATACACATGTGGTAAAATATGAATAAATTGTTTGGACTGTTCTAAGTGTACATCCATTTCATTCGGTCTTTCATGAATGAGCTACCCGACGTTATAGAACGATGACGCAAGAATATAAACATTTTACTGGAAACTGCAATAGTGCGTTTTTTTACGAAAACGGCTAATATTTACCCCCATAGGGCGCTTCGATCAAAAGAAAGTGTGGTATTTGTCTTATTAGAAAGAAAATAATTCATGGGGACTTGAAATTATACTGATTTGACCTTTATGCCGATAGTTTACCCCTGACTGTCGTTTGTGGTAAAATATCTAGCATAAAGTACCAATCCGTGGTAAAATCAGTATAAAGTCATGCCCCCATGAATTATTTCTTAAGTAAATAGAGTTTTAAATATCATTCAAGTCTTAATACACATTTACATTGAATGTTTAACTTAGTTTACTGATTTTTTTTTGATTTTTTTTTTCTTAAATATACAAATTTTATTTGTCATCATTTACAGTGCTTAGTTTTGGAACATTTTTAATATGTAATTGGCCATAGCAATATAATTACAAATGCACCCAAACTTTCAATAAGTATCTAACTGCATATATATGTATTTCGAATTCTGTTATATTTTCGACTGTTTAAGGTAGATCATAGGTAGATCATAGGTATATGTTTCTGGAGATAGAATTTTCTTATACTTTGGCAAAATGAAAATTTTGCTATGCTCCTTTCAAAAATATAAGGGATGGGTCACCGTGCTATTTTTTCAAGGTATGAGTTATTGGAAACTATCTTAGTTTACTTAAAAACACATTGTGCGCATGAAAAGAAAATGTTTTTTACTGAAAATATTACCTCAAATTTCTAAGTTAAAATATTTTTGATATTGCAATAACACTAGACTGATTGTGTATTGCGATAGTATAATCCAAGTTGGCAGTATACCATGAATCTACCTGAAATTAAGTTTTGTCTTCAGTTTTAGTAAAAAAAATATTTTCAGATTGTTGACCTCTTAATCTATGAATATGTTATTTGATCGTTGTTTTATTCTAATTTAATATATCTTTTTTGTTAATTTTGAGAATGTGTAACCGGCTTATTTAATATAGTCACATTTTCCCTTATTGAACAGAACATAACCAAACGAAATTCAGTCACTCCTTTTTAAATTGTCAACGTGACCTCGCTGGTCTCACTGACCACCGTTATAAAGCAAAAGTACATAAAGTCTCTAATCAACATTAAAAAAAAATGATCAATTAAATTGTGTATACTTAATACACAGGAGGGCCCTTCATGGTGCTAGAGTTTTGTGAGAATGGAAGTTTGAAGGATTACCTCAGAGATAATAAATCCAAAGTTAATGACGATATGACGGAGAGATTGTATCGGATATCATATGGAACTTGTATGGGCATGGACTATTTAGCCACAAACGGAGTAAGTGTTTAATTCATATCACTAATCGAAATTTTTGAATGAATAAACAATATTTAACATTTATGAACTGTAAATTCTATATAAATGCGTTAATCATGGTACCACTGACTTATGCAAACATGTAAATGGTTCCAGAAGAATTCTGAGATTTAGAGATTATTAAGGGCTGTATCAATACGCACCTGTTCATATACTAAATAATGTTACATGGCTTTTATTTGTCTAACGGTAGTATCATCTGTTATTTAGATTGTCCACAGAAGACTTGCAGCAAGAAATATTCTTCTTAACTTTTTATTAGAACCAAAGATAACAGGATTTGGACCAGACCCAGATGCTGATAAGGATAACGACGATGCTGGTGTAAGTGCATGCATTTATTTACATATGAAAGGATAACAGACAACGTCATTCAGTACTTGTAGCCTGAAACAGCAGGGTTAACTCTTTTTAATTAGGAACACAGTTCACAGGAAACACATAATTGAATACGGAAGACAAAATTCCAAACGATAAATGGAATAGATGAAAATAAATAATTAATGTTAATTAATACTTTCCGCTTTCAAATTGTCTTACATACATATTTATTGAATTTAAATTACATTGGGGATTGCTAAACCTAGATGAATAAAACGTCATGAAATCTAAAAAAAGATGTCAATATTAAAAAGAAACTATCATACAACTGTCATTAAAGTAAATTCTCAAAACTACACATACTACAATAGACATTTATTTGATATCAACTTTCGAGGTTCAACATTAAACACACTGCTTCCATTGTCATCTCATACAGTGGAAAAACAAAATCATGACAAGGTACACATTAGAATATACAAGAAAAGTTAGCACTTAACTGTACAACGATATCATAGATAACACAAATACTGTGCAGACAAAATATATTAAACGTTGTTTCATGGTATTAGGGAAACCCTAGCACTGAATGGCAGTGTGTGCAACTTTTATATCGTTTATTTTATGCAAATCATGTCAGCTTTTTCTTCTTCATTATATAACATTTTCATTGCCATATCTTAAAAAAGGGTAAGCTTTCTGTATCCGAAACTACTGACTTGATTTCAACGAAACGGTTCAGGCAACTCTCGTACATAATGAAGATATGCACCTTCATTTTATTATTGAAATGTTTTCTTTGAGAGAACATATTGCAAAACATTGAACTTTTCTACATCTGTTTACATTTGGAGGAAGTGTATATGTGATCTTTTTTGCTTTTGTTTTAATTGTTATTCCAAGTCTTCGAAAAAAGACTGCAGTATTAAAAACGTTCCTTTTAATATTTATAGGAAAGAATTCCTGTGAAATGGATGGCTCCTGAATGTATGTCAAGTACAAAGAAAGCAACAGAGAAGAGTGATGTTTGGTCTTATGGTATAGTCCTGTGGGAAATTTTCTCTATGGGTAACCTTGTTTTTCTTCTGTTAAAACGTTAAAATGAAAACATACTTATTACAAGGGTAAAACTGCCTTAAATGATAAAAAACTGAAACATAAAAGTTGTACATTTCTAAAAATAAAATAGAAACTTGATGGCTTGTACATTTTTGTTTTTAGAAATATAAACTAAAAAAAATATAACACAGAAATCTTGAAAAGAAATAGAAGAAGAATGAAAATCATACATTGTTGGGCTTTTTCCTTCAATAACGTATTCGCTATAACTAAAAGTCAATATATATTAGACTATGAAGTATATTCTTGATTTTACTTGTAATCAACATTTCATGCAGTTGATATTCTGACAAAGACAGATAAAAATGACATAAGAAACTTATTTTGTTATCAAAATTGTACATGTATAGAAGCAAATTATTAATGGAACAAACCAATATGATAGCAGTAAAAATATCTAAAATAAAAAATTAGTAATAAACAAATATTTATTAATATAATCAGTAGCGCAGAAAACAGCTGGAACCCCGTGAATCCCATATTGTCATTAAAACAAAGATAAACAACAGATACAGATATTGTATATATATTTGTTTTTTTATCCAAATAGCATTTGTCTTGCAATCATATTTTGCAATATGCCAAACTATCACAGTTGTGTCTTTCTAATATCTTGTATATCTTCTCTGTATATATTATAACTATTGCCCCAAAAAGGGTTATAACTTTTGATGTTCATGTGCAAAAATAAATCATCATAAAAAATAAATGTTCGCATTGAGATTTCAATGTACAAGTTTTCTTTTTTGAAGGCGAGACCCCATACCCTGATGTAAAAGGCCCACGTCTGCCAGACTGGCTCAGACAGAATAATAGAATGACTAAGCCGGAATACTGCGATGATCAGTAAGTAATGACATTTATGTGCATACATATTTTTGTCAACCTTTGACCTATTTTTTAAATATATTGCCATTATATCAGTACAATTAAGGTCATATTACTCACTCCTTGGTTAAAATCGAAAATAACATTTGTATCATTCACTCGGTAATGGCCTGACCACTAAGCATTACCGACGATTGGGTTCATTTTAATGTTCCTTTGGTATTTATTTTCTCTCTTATGTCTGTTTACTGAATACTTATAATAGGTTATAATTAATGGAATATGGCTCTCGGTCCATCTTATCAAGTCGAAATTTCCATAACCAAGTGTTGTCAAATTAGCATTTAAATCTGATGTTTTAATTGCAGATGTATCACAAATTCAGAGATTCAAATTTAAATATAAGGTTTTATTTATAGGTTTATCGGAATCGTGATTTAGATGTTATGTACTTTCCTACTGTGTTTGAACTATTTATTAAACATTTTGATATCATTTTGTTGTACTTTTATTATCCAGGTTTTACAAAATGATGAAGAAATGCTGGCAGTATGAGCCGAACAAGAGACCAAACTTCAAAAAGTTAAATACTGACTTAGCAAAGATGTTTTCGGAGGGCCCGGACGAGGAGTATTATTACAGATCATCCCGAATCTACGATAACAGAACATAGTTAAAGACGTTTAAAGAACTCTTTATCCCATGCTTGATAGATGAATTACGAAGAATTGAGATATACTCCTGACATGTGATATCTGATATACACTGTGATAGGATGATTTAAAAAATATAGACTTTGGTAGTGAAAAACAATTGTCAGAAATTTGACCTAATTGGAATAAAGCATGACAGTAGTATGATTTCCAATAACATTAGAAGACATCATCGTGTAAATAATGTTTGTGTAGACAATTTATCAGATCATATTGTAGAAGCTAACTATATACGGCCATTGTTCTATGATTAACATATACTATTACTACCTGTAACTTCTCTCAAGTCAAAGTAAAACTTGACAATAATCCTTTATTCTGTCTTGTTATATCAAATACATGTACTCCAAAATAAGCTGCTTGACAGAGTCGTAAGAAAGATAGACTTGAAATAACACAATATGCAATTGTGTTCTTTAAATTCAAATGAAGATGACATTAATACATGATGGAATGCCCAGCATTCAAATAACAACGACAAGTATGTTAAAAGTAAGATTCTGCTATAAAATATGAAATAATTTCAATATCTAAATACAGAAAAACAGTTTAATTGTGATTTATCCACGTGAACATGAAGAAATATGCAACAGTGTGGCTTTGGTTTGTTATATTTTTTTTCCAAGAATAGATGCTATTATTTAATTCATATTATCATTAGCATTATCAATATTGTTACTTTACTAATGTCTAATTGTAATCGTTATATGTAGCATACCCTTTATGGGCTAATAATTGATTTAATAGTATTTTTATATAAATAACGTTAAAGTATATAACATGACATATTTTGACAAACGTTGATTTGTAAATAAATAGAAGTTGTGTTTGATAGGTTAGTAATTTTTCTGGTAATGACCAGCGCATAACTAAAAGATATTTCAAATGTACTAGGATTTAAATGAGAAGATAATTTATTAAACTTGCTAAAATTTAATGCTTTTTAGTATTTAGAATTGTGTTGTAAGCCCAGTATGTAGAACTCTACTTTATGCGTTGTTTGTTTTATTTAGATAATCAAATGTTGTATTTAATTTTAGCATACATTCAACAATAAAGCTTTACTATAGACAATAGGTAATTTTTCACTCTTGTTTGCATGATATCTGTCATTTAGTCCAAATATACATATCCATATATAAATACATTTCCCCCACCTAAGTAGCAATATACCAACTTCACCTGCATATCGAATAAACATTATCCAACTAATTCGGTATTTAAGAGCTTGCATCTCCTATCCAGACTTTGTTATCGTTAGTGTGTGAGCAGAAAGTTAACAAACCAGGGATATATCAGAAAAAAACACTTCCCCTTTTCCTAAAAAAATTCATCGGAAGGTACCAAGACTGTGTTGATACATTTTCCGTATTAACTTAACAAATAATACCAGAAAGTCTTGAAGTATTCATTCTGTGTACTGATGTTGTTTATCATCTAAGTGACGTGTACTAGTGTTCTTTTTTTTTGTCCTTCGTACGGTTGCTTCTACTGTTTGGTCTGTTTTCGATGATATCAATTTGACGTGGCTCTGTACTTATGCATCCAGTCATTGAGTTGTTTGTATTATCTTTCATGTTTGCTTTACATATGTTCTTTATCCGTGTGTATTTATTGTTTCTATGATCTGACTCTGTACTTAAACATTCCGCCATTGTGTTATTGTTCTATTATATTTTTTTTGTATTCTTATCATTTATATTTACTAATGCTTTGTCAATATGCCCGTTTGTGTTTTGATGATTCATAATGACGTGACTCGTTTTAGACGATATACACAATAAGCATATAGACAATCCACAAGAAGTACAAGGTAAACTCTAATTTACATTCTGCCGAGGATATACATAAAACAAGTATAGACTATATTCTGTCATAATTGAAAGACAAAATTATTTTATATCTCTACCTGTGTGACGTTTACATTCTGATGTCGAACGCACGATTCTACAACAGAGTTAATGTGAATGTAACCATTTGGTTCCAGTACTGAATATGTCAATCCTTTATGGGTTGATTTAACATACAAATAAATACGAAAACAAAGAAGCATTAAAGGAGATTGTTAAATTTGATATGTGCCTTTTTGTGCTGCTTTGTTTATATTTAATTGTTTGTTTTTATTGTGAATGAGGTTATAACGCAATGTTGACTGCTGTACCCCTAATTTTTTACCCTTTATGTCTAATTGTTTTGTTTTGTTCATGATGCATTGTCAATATAATGGAATTTGATGTGACTGTCGTACAAGTGATAGGTTTAGCGCTTTAACGTCAGGTTAAATTAACCATTTTATACATAGACAATGCCTGTACAAGTCAGTAAAATGGCAGTTGTTATCTATTCGTTTGATGTGTGAGGGCTTTTGATTTTTCAATTTGATTAGGAACTTTCTGTTTTGAATTTTGCACGAAGTTTAATAATTTTGTGATTTAACTTGTTAATCTGCCTTTGTATGGAGTTTTATAACAGGGGAAACCGTAATTGTTCGATTATTCCTAAAAGCTTTGACGAATAGGTTTTCATGATAGATTTTGTACACAATATTGAATTAGCCAAATATCATCATTTTCACATTGTAGTTCGGATGTTGAAGACGGTATATAATTTTGATAGAAGGGTAGAAGTAGGATCCCTATTATCGTGAACTATTAACAAAATAAACACTGGTTAATATGCCGCAAAGAAAAAGAAAACTGAAGCAACGTTCTTGACGGGTCTAATGAAGTCTGCTATGACGACGGTGTTTTGTTTTTAACTACCTTGGTCACACATGAGGGTGTAGTACGGTTGGTAAGGTCTCATTATAAAGTTTTATTGTAATTGACCGAATGTAATAGAGGAACACATCTTAACTTAGATATCCAAAGAATTTGAACACTCCATAAATAGTTTATCTACATGTATTTTATGAGAAGGAATACGATCAAAACATAATGATTACAGAAGTATTAAAGTGAATTGTTGCAAGAAAAAGTATTCGTGTGTTGAATAAAGGCAACAGTAATATACCGCTGTTCAAACTCATAAATCCATGGACAAAAAACAAAATCGGATAACATTTGATGAAAAATTCAGCTAAACCCAGATCAAATCAAATCCCAGTATAACTTGTACAAAGTCTTTGTACGAAGGACGTACCGGTTCACTACTTTCACTTTCTTTTCCCTTCACTTGGTAGTCCGTCATTGTGTGCTTTAACTTTAGCCTCTGAAAAGATATACACCACGACAATATTTGGGCATGATCTAAAAGAATATTTGGGGTATGCAATACCGATACCAGTAGCAAAAAAAACCAGAGTACATTTACAGGTCAACGTTTACTCTATAACACATATGATATACAATATGTCAAAGTAAGTCGTCTTGAGTCAGGAGGATGAGTTTGAACTTTTTATGTTAAACTATAATGTGTCTTCATTAACAACTTTAGGAGAGAACACTTCAAGAGCTATGAAACGAATGATGCATTTGATTTTAGACAGACAGAATAAAAGAGCTTTAAGGTCAAAATTTGGGAAATTTGTAGTTTTAGACTTTCAGAGAAGATAAAAAACACAGCTTTAAAGTTGGTAATACATCAAATTAAACCAGCTTATAAGAACATTATTCTGGGAGTTTTAGTATTAGTTGCACTTTGGTTTGGATTGACTATTAGTAACTGATGTCTATTATATCGATGTTTTTTTCCGCATTTTTGCGCCTGTCCAAAGTCAGGACCCTCTGGCCTTTGTTAGACTTGTATGATTTTTAATTTTAGTTTCTTGTGTATAATTCGGAGTTTAGTATAACCTCTGTTATCACTGATTTGTTTAGGGGTTTGAATTGACTATTAGTTACTGATGTCTATTATATCGATGTTTTTTTCCGCATTTTTGCGCCTGTCCCAAGTCAGGACCCTCTGGCCTTTGTTAGACTTATATGATTTTTAATTTTAGTTTCTTGTGTATAATTCGGAGTTAAGTATAACCTCCGTTATCACTGATTTGTTTAGAGGCCAGCTGAAGGACGGCTCCGGGTGCAGGAGTTTCTCGCTGCATTCAAGACCTATTGGTGACCTTCTGCTGTTGTCTGGTCGGGTTGTTTGACACATTCCCCATTTCCGTTCTCAATTTTTTTTGTATCTATTGTTTTTATTTTTTTTATTTACGTGCTCTAAACTGATTCATTGATATGCGTCATTTTTAATTGATTTTAAACTTTTTAACACAACTTTCTGGATTAGATGAATGATTGAGCGCTCATAAATACACTGCTACATTCATTATGAGCATATCTACGTTTAATAGTCTGCAGTCTTATAGTTTTTCGTTGGTTCTTGTCTGTCATATTTGTTTTTCTTAAAACAAATTGCTTTAAGTTAGGCGGTTAGTTTTTTTCATTTTGAATTTGTTCAAATTTGTCTTGTCGGGGACTTTTGTAGTAAATAAAATTGAGAATCGAATTTGGGAATATGTCAGAGACAATAACCCGATCAAATTGCACGCAACAGCCTAATGCCCCTTATGGGTCGTTAACGCAGCGAGAAAGTCCAACACCCGGTGATTGTCCTTAGCTGTCCCCTAAATAAAATTGTGTACTATATATATTAGACCGTTGGTTTTCCCGTTTGAATGGTTTTACACTAGTAATTTTGGGGCCCTTTATAGCTTGTTGTTCGGTGTGAGCCAAGGCTCCGTGTTGAAGGCCGTACTTTAACCTATAATGGTTTACTTTTTAAATTGTTATTTGTATGGAGAGTTGTCTCATTGGCACTCACACCACATCTTCCTATATCTAGTTAAGTGAAAATGGACGTCACAGTAAACTCCAAACCATAGTTGAATGTATTTTTTGTATGTCTCATTAGCAAGTTACATCTCCTTTGTTATATGTAAAACTATGTCGATTGGCCGAACATATTCTGAATTTGAATTATGATATGGTATGAATGACAAGTGGCGCATATATGATTGCGTCTTAGAGCAGAATATATAATCAATATGATCACTATTTTGATTTCATCTGATGAAACAGGCTAAGCATTGTACGTGTGTATATTTTTTTTTAAAGATATGACTCGAAAATGTTATTCGATACTTATTGACTTGGTTTGAGTTGAAAAGTAAGTTTATTGTCCCCGAGGGTCAACTTTTGTCATGATGTGTAGCCGATGGCAATAATTGTATCCGAGGGGGCAATATACTCACTATTCCACAAATATCCAGTCAGTGAGTATAAAGTATCACAACATTTTCGAGTCATATTTTTTAAGAATATACACACATATACTATGTTCAGCCTGTTTTTATACCGAAATAGACAATAGAAAATAAATGTCAAAGCTATAACATCAACATTAAATGCAATAGGCAAAACGCGATGTCGTAACTCCCGCAATTTTACATATTCTCTAATACCGTAGTTGAAACTCCGCGAAATATAAAGATGTTTGCGGTCAAATAGTTTCATCGAGGGACAATTGTTGGAAACTATTGACCGGTTAAATGGTTAACGCTTGCATCTAGAAAAATAGTGAAAATAGCGTGTACTAATTTTATATATCAAATTATAATTAAACTAATAAAACGTGCTATATAAATTTTCACTTCTGTTCTCGTATTATAAAAAAAAAATACAATTTTATATTTTGTAAAAAATATTTCGGTACTCCTTTACTGTATACCTTACATTAAAACTTTTATTCATTTACCTGTATATATTATTTCATTTAGTGGCATTTTGTCCAAGGTTCTGGTTGTCTTTCTGATATTGTTTAACATCTCACCCCTTATTTTATTTTTTCGTTCAGTGTATGTTCGATATGTGTGTGTGATATGTTATAGTGAGTCTTTCTATGATGTGATGTCACACTATTGTTTCATGAAAGGGCGAAGGCTGGTACCTATTTAAACGTTTAAACCAGCTGCATTTGTCTCCACCTGTCCTAAGTCTGGCACTGATATTCAGTGGTTGTCGTTTGTTGATGCGGTTCATAATTATTTCTCGTCTCTCGTTTTGTATATGGATTAGACCGTTGGTTTTCCGGTTTGATTGGTTTGAAAACATTTTTATTTTGGAGCCCTTTATAGCTGACTGTTCGGTGTGATCCAAGGCGCAGTGTTGAAGACTGTAGCTTGACAGATAATGGTTTACTTTTATAAGTAGTTGTGACTTGGATGGAGACTTGTCTCATTGCCAATCATATCACATCTTCCTGTACCTATTTAAACACACCTTATCGAACAAATATATAGTTACGAAACTGTTTTTTAGACATAAAAAAAATATTTTTTTTGAATTATTTTAGATTTTTTTAATGAATCATTGGCTGGAGTTAAAAAGGAGGTTGATATCCCACATAACATGCTTAAGGTATTGCATTTTCCAAATTAGAAACCTGTAACCTTCCTTAGTCCTGTGTGGGTTTTTTATTAGTCAAGTGTTTTGTTCAATTTGCTGAACAAGTATACAGTAGAGTGGCCAACTGAAGCTCGCCTTCGATTATGTGATTTTATCGCTTCATTGAAGACTAAAGGGTGACCACGAGCTGTTTTCTGATCTTTGGACGAGTTGTTGTCTCTTTACTGACACATTACTCGTTTCAATAATCAATTATATAAATACTATATCTAAACGGTCTTTATCTTTTTCACACTAAAAAGAATGAATTATAACAAACAGAAAACAACTACTGCTTAGTATAGCGACCTTTAAAATCTAACTACTATAAGTAATTCACAATTGTCTAAATTTATAAAAATTGTTCTTTAGTGAGCAATGGCATTAAGGTACCAATTATTTTCTGACCAGATTCGCATTTACACGTTGTTATTTGTGATAATTCCTTACCTTCAGTACCATGCCAGCTAGGAGAAAAATTGCCAACCGAGACATCGGACAGATCAAACACTTATACCTAAAGATATAAGACACTGTTTGTATAGTTTCACCTTATAAAGGAATAATCTGTTTAGTTCTGAAGCAATATCCTATATCATCTATTCATATGATTCACATATGTTGCAGGGTTTATCGTGAAGATGATATGTGTCAAACTAAAAAGGACTTTAAGTTCAATACATAGTATTAATTCACTATACATCTTATCATGAACTTGTAGGAATTATTTAATTACTTTTCCACTTGTTTGCATAAACTCCATACTGGAAATAATACGATATTGAAACAAATTGTGTTGTCAGCTAACTTTTTAAGGTAATTTGGAATATGAATTGTACTTTTTCCAATCACCTTGATTTCGTACAGGGTTATGTTCGAAGTCATATTTGTCAAGCGACCGCTTCTGTCATCGAACTCAAATAAGTTGGTTAACATCTGTAGACGACAGAGGTAGTTTTGGTAAGCCGCTGCTCGTCCATTGTTAAGTATGAGAATGTCTGACGATTTTACAGTTTTCTTGAACTAATATTTGTTGACATTCGAATAATTGGACAAGTCTTTCTATAATTATCGTCAAAACAAATTGTTTGTTAGATTCAATAAATTTTAAAAAGTGTGGATAGAGAGTTGTCTCATTGGCACTCATATCACATCTTCCTATATCTATTAACATTATCTTTTAACTTCGCGCTCCACTATACAGTTGATAACCACTCACTGAATAAAAGAAAGTTCGGTGACTATGTTGACCAATTTATCCGATCGAACTTGAAATATCGGATACACTAGTTTAAGTTATGACTGCTTTATTTATTTATTTAAATTTAAAAATCAATCAAAACTTTGCGACCAAAAAAAACTATTTCAGCTTCAACACGGTGCACTTTCCAACATCCCAGAAGATCCTGCATATGGAATATATACCAATTATGATATATCCTCGAGAGCATTTTTCCATCATGATTTCCTTGATCATTTATAAGAAAGCTATCAAACCAAATGGTGAACTTATAACAATCCAATCAAATAAGTTACGGTCGCCATCACAAGCCAGCTGATCTATGAGTTTGACTGTCCTTGTGGTATCTTTTGTCCCTCTTTTTTTAAATTATGTTACCTAAGAGATTACACTCATCACTGGGTTGTCCTTGCATGAGCAACACGAGGGGTGCAACGTAAAGGCAACAGTAGTATACCGCTGTTCAAAAATTATATATCGATTGAGAGACAAATCCGGGTTACAAACTAAAACCGGGGGAAAAACCTGCGTACCCTTCGGTATTTTTTTTTACCTAGTCTTGATTTTATAGACATTTTGTTGTATAATGCTGTTTGATTTTTTTTTATCATTTTTCATTTTTTGCCAAATCATGGTTTGTCACACATCGAATTATAATCGGAAAGAACGGAACAACAGAAACAATGAACTGCAAAAAAAAAACGCCACCATTATTCTGAAATCAGTGTTTACGATGTAAATACTCGTGTACTGTTTGAAAGTTTACTATAAGGTCTTTAATTACAATATAGTTTCATCTACACCTTCAATCAGCAGTACATGGACAAAAATATGCCTCACCGTTTTATGTTTGTTTTGTTTGTTTAAAAAACGCAACCATTATTCTGAAATCAGTGTTTACGATGTAAATACTCATGTACTGTTTGAAGGTTTACTATAAGGTCTTTAATTACAATATAGTTTCATCTACACCTTCAATCAGCAGTACATGGACAAAAATATGCCTCACCGTTTTATGTTTGTTTTGTTTGTTTAAAAAACTATATCTAAATCTGAAAAACAATAAGTTTGTATTGGTGAGTGCTTTCAACAAAAATATATATGTAATATTCTGTATCTGTAATGTACTTCGAAGGTACCAATTCTGGCTTTTAGTTGACATAGATCAAAATATATCTATGATTTAAGGAAGTCGGCAACAATTCTGTGAGGATGTATATCTGACTGGTAGCATTGATTTTGTCATATACTGTTTTGAATTTTTAAATTTAAAATTTCTACTATTGTGTTTTAACAACCAAGGCAAAGATGGCCTTGGTCGTTTTTAACACAGCTGTTATGAATGTTTGGTTGTAATTAAAGTCAACTTTGATTAAGCTTTCCATTTTTTTCTATTAGGTGTTGCTTAGTCTTAGTGTTCTATGTTGTGTTTTGTGTACCATTATGTGTCTGTTACTCTTTTTCTTTTTTAGCCAAGGCGTTGTCAGTTTATTTTCGATTTATGAGTTTGACTATCCGTCTGGTATCTTTCGCCCCTCTTCTACTGATGTCTGATAACTAACCTTAGCAAAGATATTAGAGACAGCTAATTTTTAGTTCCACTTGCTCAACACCAGTACTGTCGACTCTGAAATCCTTAATGAACTATTTATTTTGCATGGTATGCGTCGGTCCTGACATGGTTCATTGAACAGCGATATACTACAGTTGCCTTTATTTATCAAATACTTTTCTTTTTAAATCACCATTGGTTACACGGAAAATTACACGAAACTGAGTTGACCAATCACTCGGACAGATCAATAAGGTTATATTTTATAGTATCATTTTAGGCAAATAACTACGACATGTTTAACTTTTACTTTCAAATATGTTTTGTTTCAGAGTTCTAGTAGTGCAGCGGCTTAAAACATATTTCAGACAAATTGTGCACATCATGCTTGAGCATGAAATTTGGCATATACCTTCTTTATCTATTACTCTTTTAATTCAGATAGGGAGGCATATGAAAAAAAAATGCCTCACTTCCGGTAAAATCCAAAATGGCGGACATCATACTTAAATCAACCCAATATCGAAGGCTAGCATGTGAAAAGGTGTTATTATGCTACTATCGTAATATTTGGTACAAACCTTTGTTATATAATACTTTTAGATATATTTTATAGAATATATGTCTTCAAAAGTCCTTCTTCCCGTAAAATCCAATATGGCGGCGTGGTACTTAAATAAGCTTATCTTTTAGAGAGGGTATTTGAAATGTGTTTTAACGTATTGCTTCTATCGTTAATGTGTGCCGGAACCTTTCGTTTGTGCTTCTCGTGGTTACAATTTATAGGTCATATGTCTTTAAAATCCCTACTTCCGGTAATACCCATATGGCGGAAATAGAAATATCAATTTTTATTCTAATATTCAACTCTTTCAAAATGTAAAAAAAATGTTTTTTTGTGCTCGTCATTAAACTTTTGGCTTTAAATTATCCTCAAAACCACTAATTCTCTATTATGTTTTAAATGTTTTAATACAAGGTAAACATTTCCGGGAAAAATATTTTGGCGTTAATTTCAAAGATGAATCCTCAATCCATATCCTCGATGTAGAGTTTTGGATAGATTGATTAAAACAAAATAAGGTCAATTTTTTTACTACAACATATTTAAAATTACTGCTATTTGGCGGCAAATATATGTTTATTCACAATCACCACCACCAGCACACAAAGCAGTGAAAGGGAGACCCGATTTTCCATATTTACAACAATCCTGGCATCCTTTCTTACATCCATGATGTAAAAGCTTCTGCAAGATGATTAGGCCTCAGAAAGAGTTTTTTTAAAGGGTTCTCATAAATGATAAACCGTATCATTTTCATTACATTTCTAACAGACTACATGGTCATGCATATTACTAAAATTGTATGGGAGCAAAATGAATAGTTGTTATCTTCTTTTTAATCTTGTGAATCCATTAAGGATATTCAAATAAAGTAAAAAAAAATAAAGAAATCGCATGAACTCAACTTAAGTCGAAATGCGTCTACAAATTTGATGCGACTGTCATAAAAGTGAAGGGGTTAGCGCTATAAAACCAGGTTCAATCAACCATTTTCTACATTTGAAAATGACTGTACTAAATCAGGAATATGACAGTTGTTGTCCATTCGTTTGATGTGTTTTATCCTTTGATTTTGCCATCTGATTTTGGACTTTCCTTTTTGAATTTTCCTCGGAGTTCAGTATTTTTGTGATTTTGCCTTTTTATATAGTATACAAATGTCTCGTGTTATGCATGCATTACATCATTAAACCGTTTTTTTTCAAAAGTGATTATTTTCCAAGGGTTGTTAAATATTTTGCGGTGGTGTCTTGCCATGGCTTTGTTTGGACTTGTTTGTTTGCTTTTTGGACTTGAATGTTTGTCCCTTATAATTTTAATTAACTATGTAGTTGTATTCAGGTATCGAAGATCAAATTTATTCGTTCATAGTGTGTTAGTTTACGTTTTTTGATTGAGTTAAGCCTTCCAATTGATATTTTATCGTGTGTTTTTCTATACTGTGACGTTATACTATTGCTTCAGAAAATGGAGAAGGTTTTGTATCATTAAAACGTGTAATCCCGGTGCAAATGTTTGCACCTGTCCTAAGTCAGGAAACTGATGAACTGTAGTTGTCGTTTGTTTATGTAATTTATACGTGTTTTTCGTTACTCGTAATTTAGATTAGACCGTTGGTTTTCCCGTTTGAATGTTTTCACACTAGTAATTTTGGGACCCTTTATTGCTTGTTGTTCGGTATGATTCAACGCTCCTTGTTAAAGGCCGTACATTGACCTATAATGGTTTGCTTTTATAAATTGTGACTTGGATGGAGAGTTGTCTCATTGGCACTCATACCACATCTTCCTATATCTATTACATTAATGCACTTTCAGAATCATACACATTAAGACACGACAAGCTCGATATGACGACCGTACCATTTGTGAAGGGCCGATTTCATTCGTTTTCTTTCCAGCGAATACCAAACGTTTTTAAATTGAGGATATTGCTCTCTATTTTGACACATGAAAACTACGATAGATATATTTTCAACCATTTCTGACGCTTTATACGATACAGTAAAAGTCCAATAACATCAAACGAATGGATAACAACTGTCATATTCCTGACTTGGTACAGGCATTTTCTAATGTAGAAAATGGTGGACTGAACCTGGTTTTATAAAAATGGTAAATGGTTTTCTGACAAAACTTTAGATTCATGATGAAAAAAAAAACTGCCAATAAAATGAACATGAAAAAGACAATCTATATTTTTCTAGCAATATACGAAAAACACAGACAGACACGTTCCATTAACATTCTCAAACTTCAAATTGTCGAATATCGTTCCAAGGAATAGCCATAACGGGTACTGCAATGTATGTAATTCTGGGGGGGGGAACAAAAATTGTAATATGAGCATGATCAACTAAAGCATTATGGTTGGAACTCTTAGAAAAAAGCAATTTATTTATCATCCTTAAATCATATAACGGTTGTGTTGATTGTAATAAAATTGAGAATGGAAATGGGGAATGTGACAAAGAGACAACAACCCGACCATAGAAAAAAACAACAGCAGAAGGTCACCAACAGGTCTTCAATGTAGCGAGAAATTCCCGCACCCGGAGGCGTCCTTCAGCTGGCCCCCAAACAAATATATACTAGTTGAGTGATAATGAACGCCATACTAATTTCCAAATTGTACACAAGAAACTAAAATTAAAATAATACAAGACTAACAAAGGCCAGAGGCTCCTGACTTGGGACAGGCGCAAAAATGCGGCGGGGTTAAACATGTTTGTGAGATCTCAACCCTCCCCCTATACCTTTAGCCAATGTAGAAAAGTAAACGCATAACAATACGCACATTAAAATTCAGTTCAAGAGAAGTCCGAGTCTGATATCAAAAGATGTAACCAAAGAAAATAAACAAAATGACAATATTACATAAATAACAACAGACTACTAGCAGTTAACTGACATGCCAGCTCCAGACTTCAATTAAACTGACTGAAAGATTATGATTTCATCATATGAACATCAGGCACAATCCTTCCCGTTGGGGGTTTAGTATCATACCATCATAGCATATATGAGAAGAACATAACCCGTGTCATGCCAACAACTGGTTTTTGAATAAATGTGTTTAGTTCCGATGCAAAGACCCTATAAGTGAATCAATATTAACGCCAAAATATGCAATCTTTAATGACCTGACAACAGTATCGTAACTATATCCCTCCTTAATAAGTCTATTCACAGGTTTTGTTAGTTTTTGAGGTGAATACTGACACCTTTGTGCTTTATAAAGAATATTTCCATAAAAAATTGGATGTGAAATACCTGAACGTATAAGAAGTCTGCATGTTGAGCTATATTTACGAATGATGTCCTTATACCGATGATAAAGTTTAGTAAATGTTTTGACTAGTTTGTGATATCGAAAACTCTGGTGTAATAATTTGTCAGTAATACATAAATTTCTCTCGTAAAAAACTTAAACACTTGTTACATACACGAGCGAATCGTACAAGTTGAGATATATAAACACCGTAAGATGGTGACAAAAATCATCTCTTTTATCATAAATTTTAGTATTCAGCTTTCCGTTAGTGATATAGATATCAAGATCGAAGAAAGGGCAGTGGTCATTGTTAGTATTAGCTTTATTTAAAGTAAGTTCAACAGGATAAATTTCTTTAATATACATACTGAAGTCGTCATTATTGAGAGCCAAAATATCATCCAAATATCTAAAAGTATTATTAAATTTGTTTATCAGATGTTGTTTCGATGGGTCTTTGCTTATTTTTGTCATAAATTGTAATTCACAGCAATACAAAAACAGGTCCGCAATAAGTGGTGCACAGTTAGTCCCCATTGGAATTCCGATAATCTGACAATATACGGAATCCCCAAAGCGAACAAAAATGTTATCTAGTAAAAATTCAAGGGCATATATAGTATCAAAGCATGTGCAATTGACATAGTTTTTTTGTTTATTGCTACTAAAAAAAGACCTAAAAGAGTTTGAACATATATATTCATATTCTGACTTTTTAAATGTCCATTTAATTAGGTGTGTGAATTGTTTCTTAATGAGAATGTGCGGCAATGTGGTATACAGGGTAGAACAATCAAAACTTTGAACAGATTCAAAATCACCAATATAAGCATGCAATTTATCAAGTACTTCCAACGAGTTCTTGACACTCCAAAAGTAATTAATTCCACTATTTTCGAAGGCCTTATTTGAACAATTTATTATCAGGTTTTTAATTGTACCAATTGTGCTGGTAAGAAGAATAGACAATTTAGGAGTGGAACAATGGCTTGAAGACGAAATAAATCTATATTTGTAAGGTGTTTTGTGTAGCTTCGGAAGCCAATACATAGTTAGGACTTTCATTGTATTTGGCTCTACTTGTAAAGCGGTAGCTAAAAGTTTATGTTTGTTACAGATGTCGTTTTCTGAAAATGGAGTTAGTTGGAATGTTGGAAAATTGGTGATTTCTTTTTTCAGAACCTCAATGTAAAATTTACGTCAAACAATGATAATATTATAAGCAGCTTTATCGGCCGGGACAAAAACAAATTTCTTGGCTAGTTCTTTTAGTTTATGTTTGATACGAGAACTAGGTTTATTGTGGTTATTGTTAATAGTAAAATGTTCCTTAAAATGTTGAATACGTATATCAACTATCTTCATTACTCAATTAAAAAAAGAGTTCAAAGATTTTTTGTCAGCTTTTTCCTGTTTTATCCATTTTATACAGTAAGTTTGGAGTGAGTCGTTGATGATATTACGACACTCATTTCAATTAATAATTGACGGGGGACGATATTTAGGTCCTTTACCGAGGAATGATTTTAACTCTCGGTCTTGAACGATGTTAAGATCTCCTGTTATAACATGGGAAATGGGTCCATAAATATATTCGGAGGTACTACAATTACATGAAGTAGGTGTATTTTTACTGATATTAACATCTTTACACAATTGACTATAATTAAACACAAATTTCCGGGTAGATTTCTTTTAAATATAACTAATAAGAGGTAGCTCAGTAATGTCAAAATTGTGATTGCGATTTGTTCTACGACCGTGAGAACGGTTTTTACGAACAGTTTTAGAAACTATATCCAAAATGTTAACGGAATCGGTTTTAGATATATTACCAATTCCCATGATATTATCATTAAGACCGAGAGGGTAGACTGTCTGTAATTTTTTAATCCAAATTAATTCATTTATTTTCCGTGATCGTACAAACTTTGAATGAGATTCTCCAGGCTGATTATTTATTACTTCTAAAGGTTGAACTGCTAAATATTTAAAAGGATGGTTGTGCTTCTTAAGGTGTTGGTAAATGATACTTTTGAATTTATTGGGTCTTTTAAAACGGTACAGATGTTCTTGAGTGCGTTTAGATAAATATCGTCCAGTTTCTCCTACGTACTGAATACCACATCCCGGTTTCTTTCATGTGTGTAAATAAATAAAACAGTTTGTTTTTCAAGTTATATCAGTTTCAAAATTCAAAGAAAATGTGCGACCATTAAACGTGGACCTTACCGTATTGTTGGTGGAAAGACGGGGACATGTAAGTCATTTTTTGGCATGACACTTATCGATAGAAGGGTAACCACGATTTTTATTGTTAAAAATGTTAGCGATGGTAGTATTTTTAGATAACCGATTTTGAAGATTGAGAAGTGTAGATACCCTTTGAACAAGTTTAGTATTTAATATTTTTTCCATTTCTAAGCTTCATAATTGTTTTTTGTTAGTGAATTATATAATAAAGGAGCAAAGACTTGCGTTCAGAATATGAACCAGCATACAATAATTTAAGTTATGTAAAATTGATAAATCTGTTCGGCTAAAAATGTCAAACGCTATCAGTATTAATTACCCGAAAATGATAGGGTAAATCAGGGTAGGACTGATGGCTGACTAAATAGTAGAATGGGGCTGAATATTGAAATACTACTTTTTGATAAATATACATAAAGTAATGAACTAGAGCAGTTATCGCTCGGACACACACTCCATAATCTAGTATATTATAAGAGCATAAACTTGAAGCTCGGGGAGGCACTCTACTGCCTCCACACGGCACTAAAGACAAAAATATTGATCAAGTCTTTAAAAATAACTTTATTCGGGGATTTGTTTCAAAGAAGATACAATACAGTTAATAGCAATTTCAATATGTAAGCATTACACAGAAAGACAGATGAGGAAAAATAACTTAATAATTTGATAATGTTTTGCTATAATATTTCTGAAACAAACAACACCGTGAGTACATATTACATATCAAAGTCATATATTCTGTAATTATCTTTGAATATTGTTTATCACATGAAACAGATAATTCGGAAATATATTTTGCAATTAGATAGAATTCTTTATACATTACAAATCAGTTCTATCCACAACAAAGTCGCCATTTTAGATGGGGCTGACCTTTTTATAATTATGTTGTTCATAGCTCAACATATTCTTCTTCTTCTTCTTTAGGTTTTCAGTAGTCATTCGTTGATCTAAAGATTATTTACTGCACTTAATGAAACACGGTCATTCACAAAATCGGTAGCACATTCTTTTTACTTACAGTTCACTGATTACTTTTATGCAATGATATCTTTGAAACACTGTCTTTATTGTCTCATTTGACTTCTGATCACGTGACCGATGTAGCAACACCGGACATGTGATCCACTAGGGTGTAAGTTGTCGTGCCTATGGTTGAAGGCGCTCTGTAACGGCCTTTACTTGTAAAGGTACTTTCCCTGTGAAGAGCCCATTTACGCTTTATAACTGTTATTACCTAAAAGATAACACGATATATAAGTCAAACAACTTATCTTATAATACGTATGTTCCGTCAAAGATAATCAGTGTACATGCATGTAGCATTAATGTAAATATGTAAATAAGTATACGTTGTCATGTTATTACTGTAGGGTTTTAAATGACATTATGCGCCACCATGTTGGTCAACTTACATTTCAGTAAATTTTGTAACACTTAACTTGTTCGCGAAACATTTATTACGTTTTCTCGAAAGTGCATATACTTCTTCCCTGCAGTGTATCTTGTTATTAAATGAAAGAATGTCAAGGTTTCCCTTATGTTTACAAATATGGCCCTTTGGTATACCCTCGGTAGTTAAGTGCATGACAAAAAGGTGTGTCTGTCTAGCGGTGCTCAAATACAAAACCACGTGGTGTTGGATTGATTGATTAATGATTGTTCTACGTCGCATCACCACAAAAGGCTTTTATTTAGTGTTTGAAGTGTGATATAAAATTCGAAGCGTCCTTTAGCGAATGTGTCAATAATTCATTACACTAAAAAAAAAAACATATGCAACAATTCTTTGAGGGAACAGTAGGTAGAATGTTGCTAGACGAAACTCCTGCTATTTTCAAAGTTGACCCATTTTGCCGAACATACCTATTGATTTAACCATTAATTAACTCTTGAGTAAGCATGAACCATACGTCAACAAAACGTCAAACAAGCACCAAGCATCAAGCAATGCTTTAGGGGGAAATGTATAAATAAATATTTTCTTATCCTTTAATCGATTTAGATATTGTCTGAATGTATTGTATTTTATCCATCTGATGAGTTAAGCCTTTTTCAACTGCTTTTTATCGTTCTGATGTAGTACTGTTACACCACATATACATATGTTTAATCCCGCCACATTCTCTATAAATGTGCTTGTCCCAAGTAAGGAGCCTGTAATTCAGTGGTTGTCGTTTGTTCCTTTGTTATATATTTGTTTTTCGTTAAATCTAATTACATAAATTAGGCCGTTAATGTTCTCGTTCGAATTATTTTACATTGGTATTTCATAGCCTTTTATAGCTGACTATGCGGTTTAGGCTTTGTTCATTGTTAAAGGCCATACGATGACCTATAGTTGTTCATTTCTGTGTTATTTTGGTCTATTGTGGAGAGTTATCTTTTTCACAATCATACCATATCTTCTTTTTTATGTCATGTTACTGGTCCATAAGCAATTGTTCATACTAGTTCAACAAAATAGACACCATACTTAACTCGAAACAAATGAACCAAAATTTTAAAACAAATAGACACAAGAATAACAAATGCTAGAGGTTCCTTACTAAGAGTAGGCATAAAAATGCGACTGGCTTAACTATGTTTGTGTGATCTCAACCCGCCCCTTATATCTCTGGCCAATGTGGTTATGTATTCTTAGTAGAATTACCCGTATGATATCCACAGAGAAATTTACGAACAATGTATTGGTTATGCTAGTTCATCGTTAGATTAAAAGACCGGCAATGATTCACAAGACATTTCAGATATTGTTTTATTTTTACGTGATGTCCTTTACCTCAGAGCGAAAATGAATGATTTATCTGTTTGTTAAAATTGTACATCCTCCGCCAATAAATGATAGGGTATACACTAATGACACAATAACCACAGGCACTTGTCTCAGAAAATTTTGTTCCTAAATATACCTTAATATTTTATATTAAGGTATATAGGGAAAAATATTTCTGAGACAAGTGCCTGTGACAATAACCCATGCCAAACAGATATTTTTCAACATGTGTCAGTTCTTATCAAGTCGCTTCGAGTATAAATAAAAGTTGCGAATATATTACACAGAAACTACTTTATACATGTAATTAACTAATAAACACCAAATAAACAGCAAAAAAATTAAAAACAATCACTAAGATGGCATATAAAGTCAAACACTAACTATTTATCTTATTATAAACAGGCGTGTGCATATTGGGGAGGGAAACAGATTTCCTAAGCGGTATTTGGCACAAGGTTTGTGTTTTGGAATTTCAGGTCATCAATGCTCTTCAGCTTTGTACTTGATTGACTTTCTAAATATTTTGATATAAGTGTCACTGATGAGTATTGTGTAAATGAAATGCGTATCCGGTATATCAAATTATAAGCATGGTATTTTTGATAACTAATTAAACTTAAAATGTGTTTGTATCTGAATTATATTAAAGAGAGATCAAGTGATAACTTATGCAGTGCGTTTTGATATAATATAAACAATAATCAAAGTGAATTATTTCAATCATTACAATATATATATCTCAAATAACTCGATTACTCATCATGATTGATCAGGAAAAGTATATATATTTTCCCCATTCAGACGACAAAATTAACAAAAATATATGCCTTGTGCATGTCTAACAGTTATCTCATTCAGTCTTTTAGTTAGATTGTCTTGAAGAAAATTTATCAAATAGTTACAGAATAGGTTCTAGTATCTCACTAACATAATCACAATACTCGTTTTGGGAGACGTTTAGTAGCAGTTAGAAATAAAAAGCAGTTCAAAGTAGGTTTTAATTATTATTGTCTCTATACAATATAAAGATGAATTATTTACCTCTCCATTGCAGAAGCAAAATATGATAGAAACAAACGCCCCCTGAAATATAAAACAATGATTTAATAGTTATATAATGTTTTACAAATGAAGCTGTTTTATGATATGCATCCTTTTTACTCAAAGCATAAATACGTCTGTTAAAAATCTAAAAACTAAAATATCACATTTACTGCTGTCGTTTGAAGGTTAATGGAACATGTATTCAATTTTAACAGCATAAAGCGTAATACAACTCGGAAAATGGGACTCTAAAGAATGATTATTTCCTTTCAAGTATCAATTATATAAAAATTCGTCTCTTCGTATCAATAAAACGAAAAAGAAATGAACAAACATCGAATTGGGAAGGAAGCACCTCCTAATGACAAACAAGTAGCTACTTCATCAATTACTGTTCAAGAAGATAGATCGTAAAGTGGAAACACTTTCTATGCATTAGTTAAGTTAGAGCAAGGTTAATTATTTTGTGAAAGCTTCATCATGGGGCTCATTTGGGATTAAGTCTTTTACTAACGTTGATTACTTAAAGTTTTGCTGATTGAAATGTAATTTGTTACTTTTTTATGACCTTTAGAAACCGTTTTTGTAGAATAATTCTATATGTCAAAATTAAGGACAGAAAACTTAAATGTCCGGTTCCCTGTTTGAATGATCCGTCTTCAAATTGTCAGACATACATCAATTTAGTGGTCATCAGATAGACCTCAATTATGACCAATCAAACAATGTTTCTCATAATGTTTGTTTAATAATTTATAGATGCAATAAAAATATGTCTGCGAGGAAAATCCTAAGACAACCATTTCGAGTCCTCTACGTTACCGACAATCATTACTAAAAATCATTTTTCCATCTTCTTGGACACACAAAAGTAACATTTCAACAGTGACCAAACAATTAAACTAATGTACATGCTTATGACATCAAGTACGTAGACAAAATAGATGTAGGTACATATTATGAACGTTTTGCTTCTTCTCACAAATTTGTTACATTGTAGTTATGTGTAGCCTTATTCTAAGAAAAAAATGTTTAAAATCGTATCATCGTTCAAATAAGTCTGTCTGATTTTGTTGTAAAAATTACACTGTATGAACAAATATCTAAAATATGGTTTGCTGACCCTTTCGGAACACTTGCGTTGTCGGTTTTACTTCCACATATTAATACATTCCATAGGTGACGTTACGATAACACTTTACAAAATATATTTCTTTCACGACATTTTCGTTTGTCTATAGTAGGTCTGTTTTTTCCATTAAAAGAGAACCAACGCAATTTTGTTTACAATTGTATTCTGTTGTTTACAGGAATCGAACTTGTCTTCAAGAGTATATTAACATGGCTTGACAATTGAACAAACAAGTTGTCTGTTGTCGAAGTTATGGGTTGTCTCACAGTATTGTTTAAAGTTGAAGAACCGTAATATAGCTCTACAAAAAAGGAGGTGTAGTATGATTTCAAATTTGATCAGAGATCAAATACGTGGATCTCAGCCATCCAATAACGTATTACGCTTTAGAAGGCTCCAACATGACAAAATAGGAAACAATTAAAACAAGAACACCGGTCCAGTTTATGCTAAATTAGTATCCGAAAAGCAGATGACAGCCATTTATTAAGGACAACTGAATCTCAGGCTTCTGTTTTGGGACATGTACATAAAGAATGTATAGGGGTTAAAATTAACAAGATTAAGCGCGATCATCCCGACACTAACCTGGGATAGCAGTATAACAGTACAACATAAGATTAAACTGTAAAAATAATTTGGTAAGGGCTTGACTCGATCATTCAATCTGCACGGAACCAAATAAAGTAAAAATAAACAGAACAAGATATGCCTTGCAAAACATACAGTTGAGATGACTTCAAACTTCTCATCAAATCTGTTAGAATCTGTCAAGAAAACTGTTCTAGATTCTATGTAGATCTGTCATCCTGACTAGAACAGTTCTAACCTAGAACTGATTTGTATATAAAAAAAAGATGTGGTACGATTGCCAATGAGACAACTGTCCACAACAGACCAAAATAACACAGACATTAACAACTATAGGTCACCGTATGGCCTTCAACAAAGAGCAAAGCCCATATCGCATAGTCAGCTATAAAAGGACCCGATATGACAATGTAAAACAATTCAAACGAGAAAACTAACGACCTTCTTTATATAAAAAAATGAAAGAAAAACTAATATGTAACACGTAAACAAACGACAACCACTGAATTACAGGCTACTGATTTGGGACAGGCACATACATAAATAATGTGGTCAGTTTTTTATAGAACTGATCCTCGATAGTCCTACCCAAGAAGAGCTTCAGACAATTCTACAGCTAGAACAGTTCTACGAATAGATCAGTTCTACGACAAGAACTGATTTTATACACAGAACAGTTTTAAGAACTGTGTGTAAATAAGTAAAAAAAATATATTATGATGTATATAAAAATACGATAATTATTACACTGAATGGTGACCAGTGAGATGCCCTAACTGCAGTGACGTCATTAAGAACTGTTCTACAATCCTGACAGGTTTTGTCCGATCTTCGGCTAGAACAGTTTAAGACAGTTCTGCTGACAGTTCTACGATTATGACTGATTTAGTCAGTTCCGCAGACAGTTCTACGGTTAAAACTGATTTGGCCAGTTCTGCTGAAAGTTCTACGACTAGAACAGATTTTGACAGTTCTATCTAGAACAGTTTTAGACAGTTTTTTCCTAGAACTGATTCTGACAGTTCTACCTAAAACTGGTTTGGTCAGTTCTACCCTGAACGGATTCTGACAGTTCTACTTAGAACAGCTGAAGGGTATAACTGTTTTAGGCAGAACTGTTCTATGACAGTGTAGAACAGTTCTATGGCAGATTTTTCTGACAGTTCTTTTTAGAGGTTAGAAGTGATTTTCACTGTACTTCTTAGCTTCACCAACATTGTATGATCTGTTTAAACATGTCGTTCGTTGCTGTATATCATATTTGATTTTCGTTTATTATTTTATACATAAACCAAACCGATAGTTTTCAATGTTTGAATTGTTTTACATTTGTTACTAGTATTTGTTATTTCAGGTTCTTTTAATAGAGACTATTCAGTATGCGTTATGCTCATTGTTGAATACCGTACGTTGACCTATAAATGTTCACTTCTTTGTAATTAGATCTCTGGTGGAGAGTTGATTGATCGGCAATTACACCAAATCTTCCTTTTTATAATTTATAAGTTACTTCGGGTATTATAATTAATTTGATAACACATTATTAAAATATTAAAAGGTTGCCACATACTCTTTAGTTTTAACTAAAGGGATAATCAGCTTACTCCTATTTCCATAAAATCAAATTTCAGACCAAGGATAACTACTATACGTTTGTTCTATATAAAGTACGTTGTTGGTTGGTACTTTCCTTAACAAGCAGGAATAATAATTATTAAACTTTAAAGCCCTATCCAGTCTAGACAATAGCGACTGGATCACAAAACACTATTAAAGATCTGCTGTCAATACTGAATTTCTAATCTGACAAAGTTGAATGGGATCAGCAAAGAGGAATCCGTAAAGTGCAAAACAATCGGTCAAATGACATTTTCAGACAATTACGAGTGCGGTAAAATAACAAAGTTGCTTCCCCTATACGCAACATGTCACATAATTAGGCGAGGAATAATTTACCTGTAATGATAAATGAAGTGCTACAACTATTAAGTAAACCTCTTCCCAATTAGATCCTTCGGCTGGTTTAATTGGGAACATTAAGTACTGTATACCAAGCAATGGAATAAGTATCAATGTTGCTCTTGTGGCTTTTCTGTTAAGTATAAAAACTTCGATAAATACTTAAATTATTTATCTATGAAACGTTCACTTTTATCTTGTCATAAAGAAAATGCATAACATGAAATAATAACCAAGCAAATTGATCTTGAATGTGCATTTAAAAAACTGACTGAGATAATGGTCGAAATAATTCACCTACAGTTGCATTAAATGAAAACTAAAATGCATACTTATTTTAATAGTTCTGTAATGTTAACGGTGTTGTTGATGTTTTGTGAAATAGACGGGTAATTGTTTCACTCATAGGATATAAAAAGTACGTTATTTGATTTTAAGTTAAAAAAAAAAAGGAAAGAGATAGTTTTTGTCTGTTTATTATTGTATCTACCTTGTCTGTCCTGCTTCTGGTATCTGTCGTAATTTTGTTATCAACAATCTCACTATATTGCACAGAAAAATCAAATTCAACTGTAAATAGCAAAATATCAATCAAAATGTTATGATCACATTGAAGCAAATAACTAATCATATATTTGCGACGTAGATATTAAGAGGTCAACCTCGGTACAGAAAATAAAAAAAAGGTTGTTCTGGCTTCAGGTTACTTACGTTAAGTTGGTGTAATAACATCTTTACAAAACTTGGTTAGAAAACATTGATCAATATTGAAGGCAGTGTGGATCAAAACTAAGGTTAAATTAACTCTATTTTGTATGGATTTGAGGCTTATCATCCATTTGGTAATCTTACTACACATTCGTATTTTGATAATAATAACAGTGAATGTAGACTTAAGGATGACATTATAGCTATAATGTTCTGACTTCATCTCTTATATTGATAAAATCTTGACCAACATTTATTGTGTGTGGATTAAACCTTAGCTGACGTTGTCGGTAGTATGAGTATAGTTTCAATAGGCCAGTTACGGGATACGGTTTTCAGACGAATTTGTCATGTGACTTCCATTATCACGTGACAGAAATGTATGCATTGTCATTTGCAACACATTTTGAGCAAACGGGTGAAAAAGATTGATTTTATATTGCACAAAATATATCGGAAATTAAAATCTTATAAGATGGTCATCCTCCCTCAGTCTTACGGCAATTAATTATTATATTACTAAAAAAATATCAAAGGTACCAGGATAATAATTTAACCCTAACTTACGGAACATAAATTATTTCTTTACTACCCTACAGAATGACGATTATGAACGTGCTGGAAACTTTTAATAGAGCAGGGATACATGCGCGCCTTCTATCTGGTAAATGACTCATAAAGGCGTACAAAATTGAAGATCTTTTCCGATGAAATACATGATTCCAGCAATGACGTATCAAATTGGGTTGAGACCTCATATGCTTTGTAAATAAATACTTACAAAAATAGAGGCTACAACTGGAGCATACATTATCCACTGTAATGTACTTTCTTGATGCCAACAGCTGAAAGAAGAACAACAATCGATCCTTAATTGTTATAGCAATTAAGGTCTGTGTTTATGATCATTTTTTTCCAATGTAAACGGCGTTTATCTAGGTCTGTATCAAACTAAGGATCTATTTATAGAAAGCACTACGGTATAGAGATTTTTTTACATTACTTAATACTTTAACAAAAAATCTGGAGTTAGGAGAACATTGATTTAAACTGGTCGTTACTGATGACGATACCTCAATGTGTGAAATGCATGGATACAGTATCCAAGGCTTTCAACTTGTAATTTGTATGTACTATATAAATGCAGCATTTTGAAATAACAATAAATTTAATAAATTAAAAAATCAAACTCCTTTCAATTTTTTTGTTTTTTGTTCATCGAAATCATGGCTTCCTAAATCAATTACAGATGAATTTTAAAATAATAAACTCACCTACACATAGCAAAATCGCTTAATGCAACTTTTGGTCGAAGGAGTCGCAGTCTCGATGAGAAAAGATATACATCTAACTAACAACTATTCGACCAGTAAAGCCGTAAAATAAGGTAACAAATCATTAGTAGTCTTGCAGATTAATTATATTTGGCTTGGGTTAATTGTTGTGGAAAATATAGAAATGATGAAGTCACCTCAGTTGCAAAATAACCATGAGAACCTCACATGATAAAAATGGCGCAATAACTTTAAAAAATCATTTTTACGTTTGCACGAGCAGACTTTAAAGTCTGTAGTAATGCAACAGATGTAATGTAGTGTTGTTATTGTATGTGTTTGCCTACTTTCTTCCAAGAAAAGCGAAATAGCTAAAAAGACATAACGCATATACCTACAGTATATTATCATCTTTGCTTGAGGCTCTCACTGCTGTATAAACTCCAACTAGCACAAACGGACACACTGAAAAGATATATTTTGTAAATTGAAAGAAATTGATTGGGTTTTGTTTTAATACAGATATCGCACACTCTTAAAAGAGACTTATCCTTTGGGGAAAGAAATATTATTGAAAATAAATGACTTGTAAATACGAACTGTAAAAACAGTAGATACACATCTAAAAGGGTTAGTCGATAAAAGGCTGTCACCAAACGTACAAAATGGGAGTGACGCTTTCAATTGTGTTCTTGTCAAGTTGATTTTTATTGATGTATGCACAAATGAAATAATATGAAAAGTTCAGTTTCTGAAAAATGATATTCGTCTTAATTTAAAAAGAACCATATAACCATTTTGCTTTGCTACTCACATCATTTTGACGTCACATGAGGATTTTTTTTGCTCGAAAAGATATATCTCCAAATGACGTGTAACGAGTAGAAATATTTCATACAGCGATATGAGATACTGTACAAATTGATAACAAAAATGTCATTTTTAAAGAAAAATATTCGTATAATATGTTATACATAACAGATGATGTTTTTGGGTCAACTTGACCTCAGTAAATATATGTTTCTCAAATTCAATGTGCGTTTAACCTTTATGTTATAACGTGGAAACATGTGACAAATAAGCTTCGACCTATTAAGGAAATTGTATTCTATAATTATCTATTAGCAAGAAGCACATTAAAAAGAAAGATATTAATTTCAAGTATATAAGTCCTGAACCTAGATTTCCCTGCAGATCATCAGATCACGGATGTGTCAAGTTAACACAATTGATTATAGTAGGAATTAACCCTAAATGCATTTAATGCACATTTCACGGCCAAAAATACAGAATTAAAACTGAAAATTACATCTTAATGAAGCAGATCTATATGTAACACGCTAAAGATACTTTGTCAAATTTAAAGTTCATTTTAAAAAAGTGTTAAATACAATTTGACTTGTGATATATGATCACTTTTTTGGCGTAATCGATAAAATCAGCAATGAATTCAAAACTACGTAAAGTTATCTATCACGCTTAAAACAAAATATTAGATGCATGAGTTTTACTATATACAAATAACAGAAGCAAACATCTATTATGCTTTAATAGTTTTTCGACCAATGTGAAACCATAAACTTTCATTTACAAATATGATAATGACGTGTTCAAATATATAGCTTTTCAGAATTAAAACTCTATAGCAAGTTTTATTGAAAAGTATTGAAAACAGTTGACGAATGTGTAACAGTTTGTTTCTATAATGAAACAAATTGCTCCTACACGCCCGCCTTTTTAAAGAACACAAGTCTGAAAACAAATAGTTCTTTATGAAATTATTGTATCTCCCCCTGCATAAATTAAGACGTTGCTATATATTTATATAGTTTTGCAAACTATATATTTTTGAACAAGATGAATTGTGGTACCAAACTATATTTATTTAAAAAAAAAATAGCAGCTCAAAGATGCAATTGATTTTAAGTAAAATAAATAGATTTTGAATAGACATAACTGTTCATGCAAACGTATTGTATACTTAATGATGAGACCTTGTTTTTGCGTTTTGTTTCTCTCTTCCAGACCAAATCAATCAATATGAATTCTAACCATCAAAGACGTATACACAACCCATTGTAGGCCTTAGTCTGTACTTAACACAAATTCATGAAGTACGAAAATTATTTCAATAATTATCTAAATATTCATTGTATATCATGTCATTTAAGATTGCAGAGGTACCATTGAAAAACTTACCCCAGCCTATAACGGTGCACACAATAATCAGCCATTTACCCGTAATAAACGTTTTCACCATTATAGTGTGAAGATAAACACCTTCACAGAACATCCAGGCAAAATTACTCACAACACAATATTGTGTAACAACGTGAAGCACAACACACCAAATCTGAAAAAGAAATTATCTGATATCTACACGGAAGAAATTGATATATTATAAAACACAAAGTGACAAAAAATTGTTTACTGCATTATGTATACATGTATATAGATTATAACATGGCATTATTCATATCAGATCCCTTATCAGCCCTAGGTCATGTTATCAGCCCGAGAGCCGACAATAACGAGGTATGATTTTGACCATGGGTTGATAAGGGGTCTGATATGAAAAATTACATGTTATGTTCTTTTTACCATATACTTCAACAGGAGAAATACAGACAAAAACTGTTTTTAAAACTTTGAAAAAATGTTAATTTGTTTTGCATTTTTTTAATAAAATATTTTCTTGATTTCTAATAATTTTTTTTATCCAACTTTGTTATGTTTTACTCAAAGAAACGTACCAGTGAAGTATATTTTCCGGAATTTGTCGAATGACGTCGAAATGTCATTTGATAACGTTACAGAAAAGCATGCGATGATAACCGGAAGCAGTTAATAACAAAAGTCATATCACACGGCTTTGGCAATTCTTCAAATTAAATGATAAATATAGAAGTACAATGTACAAGTTTTATCATTGGGTACAATTATACCATTATTTTTTATAAGTATATGTATATACATATATCTGTATGTTTTGTATTACTTGTGTCGTTGTTTTTGCCACGATCTCATTGACCTATAACCTTCGTCTTTAGTTGTGTTTGTGAGCAAGTATTATTAGTCTTTTTGTGTGTTTGAAAGAACAATGTACAGGTTTGTTGTATTTCTTACCACAATAGATAGCATGCTAGCAAACTGATAATTAGAACGGCGGAAGATACCAATGGAACATTAACAACTTACCAGGCGAAAAATATTTGACAAAGTCATGGTAAAGAAACTAAAACAGGGTACAAATGCAAAATTACACACAACACTAAATAAAACAACCAATACTGCGGAACACGGACCAAACAAAAAATCGGGGTTGGAATAAATTCTTTATTAGGGCTAGCGTTTCCTACTTAACATAAAGTACTCATTTTGTCATTTATGCAAATACAAATATGGTAGTTAGTCTCATAATTGGATGTCACAAACAAAGAAAACACGGAATTGTGTTTACGACCATTGGAACATATCTTTTCATTCTTCCTGTAAAGCGTATGTACATAGCATGTCTAGTGTGAACAAAGAAACAGATAGGCAAGACGATGAGCACTATTAGTTTTCATCGGGATGCAGATTGCTTGTAGCTGGAAACAAAAGTAAGCATTTATAATGATGTGGGTATCAGGAATACTAGTATTTAATGTTTGTTAAACTACACAATCTAAGTCATCCCTTTCTAAAACAAGATATTAATTTGATGTTCGTTATACAAAGTTGGACTAGTTATCTCCTATTGTAAACAAAAAGAAAACAACACATTATGTAAATTTCATTCGTTCGAAGCGCTTTTCTGGATTTACATTTATCAGGAACCCTAAAAGCCAAATATTCAAAAATTGAATAGCTATATGACCAAATATAAGTAAATAAAAACTAAGTAAATCAAATGTTCGACTACATCAATCAACGAAGCGACGAAAGCAACTGTGATATGCCTGACTTAGTACAGGCATTTTCCGATGGAAAATCATTGAGTTGTCGATTTAATATTCTGTATCAAACAGTAATTTGCCCCGTCTTTCGATGTATTTTGTGTCCTGTTTGTATTTTAATATTTTTTTCATTTCTTGCTATGACATTTGCAGTTAGTTTCTTTTACCTTTCTTTTAAACACACATACAATTTTATTCCGGATTTTGTCTACGTGGACATCAATATTTTTGTTATCGAGGTAAATTAAGGCAACAGTAGCACACCGTTGTTCAAAAGTAATAAATCGATTGAGAGAAGACAAACCCGGGTTACAAACTAAAACAGAGGGAAACACATTACTTATAAGAGGAAAACAAAGGAACGACAGAAACACTGAAGTGCAACAAAAACAAACGCTAATATACCAAATAAAAAAAGGACTATTTGATAACATCTGTCGTATTCCTGACTTCGATAAGGACATTTTAAGACAAAAGAAGTGGGTTGAATATGGTTTATGGCTAGCCAAACCTCTGGTCTTATGACAGTGTTCGGTTGCGATATAAAGGTTAATGTAACAGTTTCCATAGTCATGAAAATGAAAATTATCCTGTTTCTGCAATAACAAGGTCGTTTGAGAGATTTACCTTGCTTCGGATTTTGATCTTATTGTGAAATATTTGAGGTGTTTGTCGTATCTTGGTACAATGTATAGAGACGTAAGTTCAATTTAGACCAATAGTTTTAAAGGAGAAGATTTTGGTAAAAAAATTACAAAAATTCGACAAGGTGTGTAAAGTTGACTTTAAAGGGCAATAACTCTTTGTGAGATCAATTGACCATTTTGGTCAAGTTGCCTTATTTGTAGCTCTAATTGTGCTGACCGATTTTCCGTTTACAGTTTATCTCTATCTAGTTTGAATAAATAAAGGCAACAGTAGTATACCGCTGTTCAAAACTCATAAATCTATGGACAAAAAACAAAATCGGGGTAACAAAAAATTGTGGCATGCCAAACCTCGCACTTTGATGGCATTGTTAAATATAACATCAAAATGACAACATAATAATACAGGACCACAATACAAACAAATAGGAGAACGTATTAGAAACACACGAACAACAGATAACAAAAGGCATCAGGTTTAAAATTCATTACGTCAAAAACGCGCCTCGTCCAAACAAGAATTACCAGTGACGCCCAGATATAAAAGTTCGAAAGTCAAAAAAGGGGTGGGGTACAAAGTTGTACAGCTCTGAGGATCAAAAGTTGAAAAAGGTTGTGCCAAATACGGCTAGGGTTTTCTGCTTGTGATAAGAACATCCTTATTATATAGAACAATTTATGATTTTTCTACCGTAATTGGGAACTTCGTCCCCATATTATAATAACCAATATAATAACCAATAACTGCAAAATTTCCTTAAAATAACCAATTAAAGGGCACTTTCCCAACAACAGATTATCAGATGCGTCTGAAAGTTTCGGGGCAGAGATTGTGTTCGGGAAATCATTTTTATCCTATGTCAGATTTGCTATGAATGTTTTAGTTTCAGAGCTATAAGCCAAAAACTTCATTTAACCCCAATGTTCTATTTTTATCAACGACGGCTATCTTGGTTGATGGGCGGGGCCATTCGATACATTTTTTAAACTAGATGCACTAAGGATGAGTTAGGCCAAATTTGGTTTCATTTGGCCCAGTAGTGTCAGTGTAGAAGATTTTTTAAAAGTTAACAGACGGACACCAAGTGATAAGAAAAGCTAACTTGGCCCTTTTGGGACAGGTGAGCTAATAAAATTAGATGTTAATACAATTGACATGTGATGAGTTTTCAAGCAACGAATTTGACAGGTAGTTGGTTTTCTAACAACACATGATAGGTAAGGGGTATTCTAGCAACACTAAACAGGTGATGGTAATTCAAGAAACGCAGGTGACAGGCGAATAGTATTGTAAAAACACATTTGGCACATTTCCTAACATCACTTTTGACAAGTGATAAATATTGACAGATATTGGGTATTTTAGCAAAACTTGAAATGTGATTCATGTTTTAGCAACACTCGACAGATATTGGGTATTTTAGCAACACATTGGACATATTTCGTGTTGTCTATCAACACCTAACGGTTTATGGGTATCTCGCAATGAATTCTAAAAACATATTTAACAATTGATTGGTTTTGACAAGTGTTTTGTTCTAATAAAAAATGTGTCGTTCTCAGAGACAATCGAATTGTATGTTTTGTTTAGTAATCACAGTTTTATTTTCTTCACGAAGGAAATTGAAACTCACATTACTAAAAATCATTAATGGGCCTACAAATCGAGTTTTTTATATTAATCAACACTATACACAGATATTGACAAAAGATTTGATTAAATAATATAAAGTCACATTTGATAAACATTGATAGCCCTCATGGGAATTCTAATAGAATTTGACGGTAACCTTACTAAAGAAGGATCATTAGATGACCCAATAAATTGTGTTTTATAGGAGTAAGACCACGATTGATTTTCCACTCCGGTTATATATCAGATGAAAGTTTTATCGTTTTGTACAAAAAGCAAGAAACAAATCCTTAACTCTTTGTTTCTAAAACCTGTGCAATTCTCTTTTACGTTTGCCTATTTTTGTACATTGTGTTAAGATTTTATTGCTGGTAAAATATGGGTTTGCCATTTCTTATTCTTATCAAGTGAAAACTTTTGTAGCATTTGTATTTAATGACAATTGTACTGTTTAAGGTTTCAACCTAGCTAATAACATTTTGAAATAATTGATAAATTGTAAAACGTGCCAAAATAGACATTTAAAACCGATAGATCTTTTATGGCATCTGACGATTAGGTCATGTTGACTCACTCAAGATCCATTTTTGCTGAAATATTTTGCCTCTTAAGTTTTTCCATATCTACAACAGTTTTGTCCATAAAAAAAGCAAAAAACAAAATAAAGGATAAAATGATCGTCCAGAAACAATTTTATCATTTACACGGGCAGATGGCATTTCCGCTCTAGTGACATCACCGTCCGTTTTAACCAACACAATTCAGATTTGTATACATACCGGCTGATCATGGAGTACATCACCATCCATTATAACCAAAACATTATACAGGATGTACATAATGGCAGTCAGTAGATAAGAAATGAACAAATTTTTATGCAGAGTTATTCTGTCACAACGTAGTTGTCTGAAACGAAAAAAAAAAAGAGGCAAACGATACCACGGGAACAATTAAAAATCAGAATAAAACAGTCAATACAATAGCGGGAAAACGAAAAACGACGAAAAATTAAAAAAAAGAGCCATTATAATAACACTACACAGGAAAGTAAAGACTGATGAATATGAAACACCGAAAACTTGGTCGATTTAAAAAAAAAATCCGTTGTTTTGTTTGTTTTTTTACTACATTTAATAGTGATGTTTTTTCTTTCGTTCAATAAAATCTTTTTCTAACTACTTTTGAAGTTATGAGCAGTCAATTTACTAGCCAATCAACATAAGTTTTGACCTAACTTGAAAAACTAAACTGAAAATCTACTGATTATATGTATGGAATAAAAATAGCACTGTATAAGTTTAAGCAGACTGTTATGTTATCCTTATGTGAAACGTTCAAACCAAAAACAAATGAAACCAATGGATGTATATGTAGTCTAGATAAATTAACTGATATTGCAATGGCATTTACAATGGTAATCGTTTCATTTTCTTATATTCAAATTAAGATAAATTAAGCTGTAACCAAATTCAGAAAACAGTTCATCATGATATTGCCCACCCTTTTCAACGCATTATGGTGTTCGATCTTAATAAGATGTCACAAAAAGGATAAATTACTAATTGTTTTTCTTGAGTTGATTTCAATTTTATGTGACATTTAGTATGAGTAGACATACACGTTGATAACTAACAGGCTAATTGATTCCTTTATAATTAGAATTAATACAACTTGTAATATTTGGTACCTACGGAGGTTTAGGTCAACAACAGTGACTATAATTAAGGAAATTAAAAAGAAATAGGTAGGTAGATCAAATGAAATAAATGGGAAATATGCAAAATGAACATCACCAACAAGGAATAGTAAAAATCATTAGTATGATCACTTAGAATAATTAGGTGGGATTTACATATATCTTCTTTTAAAAAGTGGGAAAACATATATATTTTTACTTGTCAAATCATTAGAGACATACGGCAGAAAATATGCATTCAAATAAATTCTCTTTGATTCGTGTTCATATGCTTTCATGGTCAAACAATCATTGTTACAACCGCATTTGGATATAAGGAGATGTGATATGAGTGACAATGAAACAATTCTCCAAGCAAGTTACAATTTGTAAAAAAAATCTAATTAGTTTATTATAATATTTAGACAATAAACAGCTGTAGATAGCATTAAAGGGGAGAAGGTGACACTTGGAAACTGAAGTATAATAAAGGACAGAAGAAATATCTTGTGCTTAATACTTGTTATAGTGATGTTGGAGATCACAATGTATTGAATCTGTAATTAAGGTCTTTCCTTTTACAAAAGGGAAAGACCTTACTGTATTTCTTTTGTTTATTATTATTATTATTATTATTATTATTATTCTTCCGTTAAACTTTGACAAATTTAGCCGCGTTAACCGTAAGACGTGTCGCTTTCATATTCACACTTTGTATAGATGTCATGAATACCTATCTGGAACTCACCCTGTGAGTCGAAATATTTTGTCGGTTCGGAGTAATCCCTCCGAAACCCAAAAACCTTGTTATCGTTCCAACACCATAACCGTAATAGGTAGAAAAAAAACAAAGGGTGAAATTTGTTCAGGACCAGACCCCGGTTCTTCGTTACATTTGGATCGAAAAGATTCAACGACTCATTGGTAGGGTTATGCCCCTATGAAAATTAACCGGTGTCGGTTGGCCACCAAAACTCAAAAACCGTAAGTCGTAGACACATAGGATCTTCACCAATCATCATCATTTCATGTATCTTTAAAAAATACCTCAAGGTCAAATTTGTATGTTGACCTTGACCTTTGACCTAACACCTTGTTATGGGATAATCTCAGAAACCATTATACTTACAGAAGTTTTAAATGGTGGAAAATGTTTGGGTCATTATGGCGCAACTTTGTTACATTTTGACCAAAGAGATTTGACCTTTCTATAAGGGGCATAACCCCTGTTTTAGGTTTTTGAAAAGACAAAATCAGCTTTTACTGTATAACCAAAGGTCCTAGACCCTTGGGGTCTTCAGTAATGGCATTGGGGACCAATGACCTTGACAAAGGTCCAAAGGTCAAGGTCATGTCCAGATAGCGAATTTAGTGTTTTTAAACTTATTTAAAGGATTTTTAGTGTGTTTTCAAGCTTTTTAAGGTTGACCTTGACCTTTTCAATACATTCTACGTCTGTTGGAACATGTATTTTACATTAAAAAAGGAAAGACCTCTCAATTGTTCAAGAACAATTGACAGTTTAATTTCTATTTACTTTTTGTAACAACTATTGATACCATTATGGTCTCAATCAACTTAATAAAGAAAATCTAATTATTAAATGTGCAAACTTGGATAATCGTTTTGTGCAGGCTTGATCGTGTTACATCATAATAATTCTGACATTTTTTAATTATGAAATCACTTAAAGTATTATTTGGAAAAAAATTTCTTTAAACGTCCCGTTGTGAAACATTATTTTTACATTCCTTCAAAGAATGATTTCTAAGCGGTCTGTTCCCTGAAGTTTGTGCCATTCGACTGCAGTCCTATAGATCTGAATTCGAGCAACAAGTATATACATAAAATCAAAATGTTCGATTTTTTAGTTAGCGTTGTAATGATGTTTTCTATGTTTTTATTATGTAATTTGTTTGGAAGTTTCACGACAGAGAGGTTTGGCCCCTTCACCTTATTATTTTGATGTTTCACGACAGAGTAGAGACTTCGTCACTTTTCTGTAGCATTTATAAGGTTCTCAACAGAAAGATTTTGTTTCTTAACTGAGATGAGTGGATATTTCACAGCAGAGAGCTGTGGTCCCTTTACCTTATATAAGGATGATTCAAAGAAGAGCAATTTTACACTAGTACTGAAAACCCTCCTTCCTTGTTGTGTGCATTTTACATAGACAAATAAAATCGTATAATATAATCAAAATGAGGATGTTAATTTGATGTGTGCTTCTTCGTTACATTTGTTGTTTTTATAGTGATTAATATGATAACACAATGTTGACTGCTGTACCCCTATTTTTGACATTTTTAACTATTATGTCTGTTTGTTTTGTGACAATATAATGGAATGTGATACGACTGTCATACAAGTGAGAGGTTTAGCTAGCTATTAAACCAGGTTCAATCCACCATTTTCTACATTTGAAAATGCCTGTACCAAGTCAGGAATATGACAGTTCTTGTTTATTCGTTTTTGATGCGTTTTGTTATTCGATTTTGCCATGTGATTATGGACTTTCCGAATTGATTTTCCTCTGAGTTCAGTATTCTTGTGATTTTACTTTTTAGTTTCTTTTTGTAGTATTTGGGTGTAACACAGAAGAGAGGTTTTGGTACCTTTACCTTATTACTTGGATGTTCCACAGAAGAGAGATTATGTATCTTTTCTATAGTGTTAAGATGTTTAACAGTAAAATGGTTTTGTTTCTTAACTGAGTTATTTGGATGTTTCACGGAAGAGAGGTTTGGTCCTTTTAACTTAGTAGTTGGATCTTTATCGGCATATAGTTTTTGTTCCTTTACCTAAGTGCTTGCATGTGTCGCAGTATAGAGGTTTGAAGCTGTTGCTGAAATATTTTAATGTTTCATAGAAGCTATTTCGGTCTTTTTTCTGTAGTATTTGGGTGGTTCACAGCAGAATTTGTTTGTTGATTAACTTATTTGTTTGGATATTTCACAGAAAAGAGGTTTGGCTCTTTACCGTAGTATTTGGATGTTTCACAGAAGAGAGGTATGGTCTTTTTTCTGTAGAATTCATATAATTCACAGCAAAAATGTTAGTTTCTTAACCTTGATATTTTGATGTTTCACAGAAGAGTGGTTTCGTCTCTTTTCTATAGTATGTGTATGGTTCTCAACAGAAATGTTTAGTTTCTTAACTGCGTTGTTTGGATGTTTCATTGCAGAGAGGTTTGGTTCCTTTACCTTAGTATATGGATTACTCCCAGAATAGAAGTTTAGTCTCTTTTTGTAGTTTTTGAGTTTTTCACGGCAGAGAGGTTTGGTCTCTTTGCTGTAGTATTTGAATGTTTCACGGCAGAGAGGTTTGGTCTCTTTGCTGTAGTATTTGAATGTTTCACAGCAGAGAAGTTTAGTCTGTTTACCGTAGAATTTGGAGTGCTTACGACAAAGAGATTTGATCTCTTTGAGTAGTATTTGAATACTTCCCAGCAGAACGTTTTTGTTTCTTAACTGAGTTGTTTGGATGTTTCAAAGATTAACAGTTTTAATTCTTTATTTGGTTGTTTGAATAATTCACAGTAGAATGGTTTGCTTTTTAACTGTGCTCTTGGTTTCACAGCAGAGATGTTTTTTTCTCTACTGTGCTATTGTTGTTGTACTTCATAGCAGAGACGTTTACTATATTAAACAGCAAGGAAATTTGTTCTTTTTACTGAACTGTTTTTATGGTTGATAAACAGATAGATGTCAACATATTATATTCAGCTATAAAACGACCGGTCATTAACAGGTGTGTAAATAAATTAAACAGCAACTACCTTTTGTATGCTTATATACAAAATACAAATCTATCCAAATGCAAAAAAAAAACAAAGTTACGGTATAGGACAATCACTGGCATGATTCCTCATTTGGTTTGATTTATTTATATATAGCTTTCAACCTTGAAAAAATAAATTTTCTGACACATCGTTTTCAATATACTAGAAGTTTATGTGACTGTTATACAAGTGAGAGGTTTAGCAAGCTTTCAAACCAGGTTTAATCCACCGTTTCCTACATTTGAAAAATGCCTGTACCAAGTCGGAAAAACGAAAGTTATCAATTTGACTGTTGTGTTTGAGCTTTTGATTTTTACATTTGGTTAGAATTTTAAATTTTACACTGAGTTCGGAATATTTGTGATTTTTTTTTCTTTTTAGATTATATATAATATTTATATCATAGCACTACTTACCTAAATTTAAAAAATATAAATAATGATATCACCAACAGGGTTATTGATATAGAAAATCCAACAAGTGATATGTATATATGACGAAAAGCATTCAACACTTCCTTGTTTAAATCCTGCAATAATATACATTCTTAATATAGATAGAAATATGTATAAAAAGTCTACGCGTTCGAATTGAATATATTCTTTATACAATTTTTAAAATCATCATGGTTCCTCATCGGTAAATGTCAAATTGATGTGAAGATATACAGTAAATCATTTAATTGGATTTTTTTTAATAGCTACAAAATATATATGAGAGTGAAAGAATGAATGATTCAAAAGGCGCATCTATTTTTCAGGAATTTTAATCATTCATTTTGAATTTAAATGTTTATCTATAGTATGTATAAGTATATTTTAACTAAAGGCAGTCAAATACTATTTTAATACAATATATTAAACTATAAAACGCTACACAAAAAAATGTACCAAGTCAGGAATATGACAGTTGTTTGTCATTCGTTTGATATTTTGGAGCTTATGATTTTGCCATTTGCGTTTTGAATTTTTTAGGAGTTCGGTTGTTTTGTTTTACTTTGTATTATAAAATGTCATTAAGCTTAAAACGACCTATAGTTGTTAATGTCTGTGTCATTTTGGTCTTTTGTGGATAGTTGTCTCATTGGCAATAATACCACATCTTCTTTTTTATATAATAACATGTATTTGTATTGAGACAAACCTCCTCTATTTCTCTGGTCATTCGACATTTCATATAATTAGCACGTTCCCATGTCCCATTTTCTGAACAATTTTTATATGCTATTTCTGTAAATAAAAAAAAGAAAGCAACACATTATAAATTTCATGTCCGATGCACTTATCTGGATTTAACTTCATCATAAAAGCTCAGAGCATTAAAAAGACATGAAAACTAGCAAATAAAGGATACAAAATACAATCTGACAAATTGCATCGAGTAGGGTTACACTCAATTAAAACAAAAACAAAACATGTGTTTTGTGCTTCTATTTCAATTTCATCAATATCATAGACGTATATAACTATGTATATGAATATGTTCTATAACTGTGAGGCAAATCAGTTGATTTCTTGGAATCCTTTTATCGTCTGTTTTGCACCTCATTTTAAACCTGAATCCTTGGATAACAAATGGTTCTATTTTTCTGTACCTTTTGTGTTAAAGCCTGGGAGATAAGGACACGGTTTTGTCATTGCTGTACCAGCTCTCGTAAAATTCCAGCAGCCAAAGAAGTCCGAAGTAGTATTACAGTACAGATCATCTGAAGATAAAAATCACAACTCTATTTCTTCATGAGATTTAAATGTTTTATAGTATGTTGTATGTGGATAGTTGGGTTTAACACCTGAATTTTCTCTTTATAGAAATCTTTTTTGCAAACTTTCTTAGAGGTTTTTCAATACTTTCCTTTACGACTTACAAGAAAATATTAAGAAATATAAAGTCAAACAATCTATTGATACACTTTTTTTTCTTTTGATAATGATTACTAGGTAAGATTACCTTTCACATGTATCAACTAGAGATCATAATGACATATCTCATACCAGCTTGTCATCTCTAGCTAACTTTATCGTTATTATAAAACACATATTAAATAGAATATTAACTGACACGTCAATAAACTCATCATAGATACCAGGACTAAATTTTATATATACGCCAGACGCGCGTTTCGTCTACAAAAGACTCATCAGAGACGCTCGAATCCAAAAAAGTTAAAATGGCCAAATAAAGTGCGAATACCTGAGGTAGAAACGTCTAAGTATTTCAAAAATTTCAAAATTTTATAATATTAGCGTATTATCTTTAATGAGGTGATAGGTGTCATGTACAATTTGCAAGTTTTAACTTTAGAAAAATTATAAATGGCAGAGATTACTGCATCTTCCCTTGTTGAAAGTGATGAATATGGGGCATTATTTAACATATAATGAACCTTATAGTCATCAATGATTATCAGAAAAATAATCTGGCAACATAATATTGGAAGCATTTTAATTATTTAGATACTATTTCGGAGTGACTGATTCATATACAAAACAATTTTATATAAACATTTTATTTAACTTCCGTTATACACAAACCTTTGGGCCTACTGTTCAGCCATAAAAAATACAAATAAAAGGCATAATTGTGTTTGCTTTTCCTGCTTTTATGAAATACAAGGTTTAGATGCAGCAACTTATCAAGTATTGGCATTTATTAAAAGGATCGCTTCACGTTAATTAATCTGTATTGTTGTTTACTATTTCTATATTTACACATGTTGATTGTCATGGAAAATTCTTAAAACTACTGGCTCTGACATAACCATTCATACTGACTAAAACAAATTGTCATTCATTGATACCGAAGGAAGTTGTGATAAACTCAACCTTGACTTCTGGTTGTCAGCTTCAATCAATGTGCTTCTGATCAGCGAGTAAGGAATAAAGACTTCCCGCATTGACACGTTCATTACAAATAGTTGGTATTAGTTTATTACCCGGTACTGCACCTAACGATAACCTTAATTCATACCGACAGTAATGGAAACAAACACACTGACCAGTTGACAGAAGTACCAAGTACATCTTTACTTATTGAAAATATGTAAATTAATAATTACATTCAACTTTGGCACACAATAAGGCTCTATAAACATAATTTGTATGTTGTTCAAATATTTTTTAAAGATTTTACTTTCGTTTCAGTATGCTGCAAAGGACATCTTTATATGCATAACTTTTGGATGACAATTATTTCATCGCATATAATTTATAGTCAGGACAATGACTACAACTAAAGAAGCAGTAGTCTTCATGTTCCGTATAGTAAGGACAGTCGTCTTAGTTTATATTTCTATACTCTTTGAAATTTTAGTCATTTATGAAAATCTTCGATTTTGAAGCTTGAAATAGTCATTATATTGCGTTTATTTTGACGATTTTGGTGTCGTTTCGCTTATTATAAATTATCAAGACCGACTTATTTCTAATCGAAAACTGAACTTGATTGTAGCTCTGTAACGTGCATGTTTTATATTCATAGATATTTCACAGATTGTTAATTGATCGTACATCTTGGACTCAGAAAGGCACACTTGTATATTAATTTTAATTAATATTTAATATTCAGATGAAGTTAGACGAATTCTAAATGCATACAAACCTAAATAACCTTCCGATATACGACAGAGTTAGGTATAATGTTGCTTATTAATAGCGTATTGATCTGACATCTTGAAAATTAAAATGTTTCATCTTCAAACGCCAATTATAATGCACATTAACTCTCTCTTGATACATCAAACGTTTGTTCTCGCTTTTGAAGATTTTCTAGGTGATCTTTTACAATCCCTTAATCTTTTCCATTATTATTGTCAATATCTTTAACGACGGAAATATTCCATAGACACCCTCTGTGCATTACTATATTTCTCAGGTGGTTAGTAATGCAAGCAGTAACAGTTGCAGTAATGTTTAAGAATATAATGTGTTCATTACTAAAACATCGTTACGACCGGTATCAAAATGTCGTGATAAGAAGATAAATTTGTTTCATAGACAAGTATCAGTAAGGTATAGTTCAATGTCCAATGATTTAATATAAAAAGCATTTCCAATGCATCTTTTATGGTTATATCATTTATAAAATATTTATTACGAAGTCTTCATTTTTGGCAACCTATTAATCAAAGGGGATGGGTATACGAATACGAAAAAGCAACAAAAAAATATATGCAGTCATCTTGCAAGAGGTCCGCAGATTTCTTGAAAACTGTAAGTGATGATGTAAACAAAAATCCTTGAATCTTGTGTGTTTAGGAAAGAACTCAACGATTCGTTTATAGTATAACTTTACAATAATACTTTTATTAACTTTCTGTAAATCTACCTATGCACAGATTTATTTTGGCATAACACAATACCAAGCTTTCTGCACTTTTTATGCTATTGCAATATAAACAACACTGAAAAGTAAAGCCTTTTAACTTAATAATGACGCATTGTTTGGACACATTTATACCACTTATATTTTTTTTTATTGAATTGGTGAAACGCTTTCATATGAAAATATATGCCGTACATCTTTTACATTTTTAAACGAAACAATAAATTAGACGTGAGCAACAACTCGAAGGAAACAGTTTGCGTCATCAATATGCTATACATACATAATCTCGTGAAAGTTACCGATTGAAATTCAGTTTTGAAAACATTATGAATTTTATCATATCATGAAAACAATTTCTATGCACCATTATACAGAGTAAAACAGAACATAAAACCGTAGGAACTTCATGTCGAGATTATCACTCTAGCTGTTCATGCAATGTAGATATATATTAAAAAAATATTTCAAATACACAAACTGTAAAACAACACGTCAGATCACCACTTTTAATCACTTTTTGTTCTATTTTATTATAACTTTTATTATTAATGTTTGCATGATGTTTGTTTGCAGAAAGTGCAGTTAGGTGACTTATATTTTGGATACTACCTGCTGTATTTATATGCAAGAATTAGATGTATATTATAGTCCAAAAAATAACGCTTAGTAATGAGGAAAACATGCCTACTTCTTTAACAACGAAGGAAAACATATCTTGTTACAAATTCAAGCAAAATCTATGACCAACAAATATTTTTCAAACAGGTATCAACAAATACGTTAAATACTTTATAAAGTAATAGATTCATACCACATCAATCATTACGTACTAAGAAACATAGATCATTGGAGGGAGTGTACTAACAAAGCATACTTCAAAAGAATCATCGAGAATAACCATTAGCTTCAGTACTTAGGTCTTACTTTTGAACACTATTACACAATCTGTCTTCATTTCCATGCATATGCGCTAAAGAAGTGATATTTGATATGAATTGTTTCTAGTCATTGCCTTTCAGATTCAAAGTTTTTATTCCTGTCCTGTATGAACACGCCATATATGATATCAGTTGACTCATTAATCAATGTAATGTCAAATTAACAATCGTATCAATATTTACAGTCACACCTTATTTTACAAAAAAATAAAACTCAAATAATAGAAATGTTTCATACAAAACTTCTATAAAAAAAGTTGTAAGTCATTGCAACAGGTCGTTTTGCGTGTCGATCAACCTTAACTCGTTTCATCTTAAAATGTAAAATGTATGATAGAAATAAATAAAAATTCTTCAACGACATACAAACTCAACGACATACAAACTCAATGACATACAAGCTCAATGACATACAAACTCAATGACAAAAATAAATCTAGAGATCATCTTAAAAATATATTTAGAGTTCCACAATAGACAAGTGACTATGAAATATGTCAAAACAAGTTAACAGAATACATCTAATAAAGACTCTCAAAGATATATCATCAACAACAAATTATCCAGATCAGTGTTAAACAGAAGACTTTTACGAGGTCCCTGACTTAAATAAGATACATGCACATGTTGCGGGATGAAACTACTGCTTAGGGTATCTCCTTGCTATTTTTTAGACGTTATACCTCGGTAAATTGTCAATTTTGATTAAGTTTTCGAAATAAAATTTATTTAAACCGATACTGTGGTAGCCACACTTAAGTGTATTTATGGAAAATTGATTTTGTTCACTATATATTTTATACTGAAATAAACGAGTGATTAATACTTAGTAATGAAGCACAGCTTGTTTACTAATCGTTACAAGCTTATATATTGAAATATTTATATTTAACCGATTTTCAGGTCAGACAGAATTTGACCCATCCAAATATTACAAAACATTTACAAATATAACACTCAACAATATTCATATTGTAAATACTTTTTAAAGTCTGTCGTCAATAGGATTTGCAAGCCTTAAAATCAATTTCGTATATTAACCGTAAGTAATTCTTCTTTAACGCACTTGGATCTTACTTGCATTTCTATTTGCATTCATTAACAGAAGTTGATTATTCAAGTGGGAACTTCATGTTTGGTCTGCTGAACTTAATCTTTAAGATTCAGAAATAAATACCAATAAAGCGTTACCAGATATGTAATGGTACGTTTACCTTATTGTCCGATTGTGTTGATCAATTGGGTTATTACATGTCAAAAGACTTTGAAATAAATTGAAATACATGTACCAAATCAAACACTCATACGAAAATATCTAATCAATAGGAGCAGAAGTGAATTTAAAGATAATTTAATTTGATCTTTTTATGAGACCTACCTATCAAGCTTATGTAACTATACCTTAATTAATAGCTTTGGTTTGATGAGAAACTTTGGAATTCGGTTTTTATGTTAACATATTACTACAATGTACATTCTGCTTCAACACAAAATCGTAAGCCATTATATCATTCGTCACTTTTATCTATCATTATAAAATAACTAATCTTATCTGTAATAAAGAAAATAAATTATAGAGGTTATATTTGTCTTAAACTGCAAACAAAAAATAAAAGAAAGCAATTTATCTTTAAGTTAAGATAATTTGAGAGATTATCACTAGAACTGTTTTTTCTTAACAGAAAGAGAGTAATGAAATGCTTTTATTTAAAACAGAACAGAAAATAGTGTCTAGATAAAAGACATGGTATTTCAGGAAAAATTCTTGATTTCGCTTAATAGGACTTAAAAATCACACTATCGCCATGATACAACACAAAGTATGTCATTTGTGTTAGCAGTTTTCCTTTAAAAAGCAGTTTGTAAAACAATTTAAGGTATTTCTATAAAAACAAATTATGAAATTGTGAGATGACGGCCGAAAATAAAGAGACACAATATCAGACATACAACATGTTTGTTCTTTCTATTTGCTATCATATAACTGTGCATCTTCTGTTCACTATGGTAACGCAATTTCGTTATCTGAAATCGCTATCCTCTATAGCCGTGCCCCTACTATTAAATAAAGTTTCTCTGAAATCGGTGTCCTCTATAGCCGTGCCCCTACTATTAAATAAAGTTTCTCTGAAATCTCTATCCTCTACAGCCGTGACCCTACTATTAAATAAAGTTTCTCTGAAATCGCTATCCTCTATAGCCGTGCCCCTACTATTAAATAAAGTTTCTCTGAAATCGCTATCCTCTATAGCCGTGACCCTACTATTAAATAAAGTTTCTCTGAAATCGGTGTCCTCTATAGCCGTGCCCATACTATTAAATAAAGTTTCTCTGAAATCGCTATCCTCTATAGCCGTGACCCTACTATTAAATAAAGTTTCTCTGAAATCGTTATCCTCTATAGCCGTGCCCCTACTATTAAATAAAGTTTCTCTGAAATCGCTATCCTCTATAGCCGTGACCCTACTATTAAATAAAGTTTCTCTGAAATCGTTATCCTCTATAGCCGTGCCCCTACTATTAAATAAAGTTTCTCTGAAATCGCTATCCTCTATACCCGTGCCCCTACTATCAAATAAAGTAATACGTAATCGTTTTTAAATTTACTACCAAACAGGGGTTATTCTCTTGTTCTTCTGTTCTCTAACGTAACTGGCATATGCTCTTTGGTAAAACAAAACAAAAACTACATCCGTATTTCTGATGTTCACTACGGTAACTGGTGTCCAATCTTTTAGTTGGCAATCCTTCAGCGGTTCTTCTGTTGTTGACTGAAGTATCTGGTGGTATTTGTTTATTTATGTTTTTTGTTGTTTATTTGTTTTGTGTTTTATCCTACAGCCATGTCTTTGCTGTTTTCTTATCTAATGTTGTCTGTTCTTTTATTAGGCTATCCTACTTCTGTTATTTACTACAGTAACGCTAGGATACAGCTACATGCACTCCATGTTAGGTTAATAGCATATGTCATGTTAGACTGAATCCTAAGTGAAGGTTATCTTATTTTTTGCATTAATATTTTGCATTTATAAAACGATATATAATATCAGAATGTGTAATATGATATCATAAAATAGTACAGTGTAAGTATGTGATAAGACCATATTGTTTGCTCCATTAATTTGAAATTCAAAAAGAAATACAAATCTATCCAAGAATCTTCAAATGTTGATAAGAAATTAGTTTGTCAGATAGTAGTATTTGTATTTTAGAATTTTGTATTGCTTATCTGAATTAGGGCTTCAGTGTTCCTTATGAAAAACACCATTACTCAGTCTGCTAATACTAAAACCTACAACTGAAATGATAAATGGTCAAATATGTCATAGTGATACTTTTAGTGACTTTTCTGCACTAAAGTCTTCAGTTTATGTCAGTCTCATTATACATCAACAACGTAACACAAATCTGACAGTATTGATGAAATTAACTTACTTTGTAAGACAACAGGTTTGCTCTTATCATACCCCTCTTATTGTAACGGCAATTCTGTTTAATCACAATCTGCTACTGATTAATTGATGTGTAGACAAAGAGTAACCTTTTAATAAAGGAATCTTTTATGTTGAATTAACATAGGAGATTTAAGTAATACACCGTCTCAAATCGTGTTTCTTGTCAGAAAGTACTATTAGTTAGTATCATAGGGAATGAAACTGAAACACACCTAAGCTAAATAGTCTGTACCGGAGAAACAAAATCAAGACAATGCTATGTAAAGATAAATATTGTTTACAATTAGAAAAATATCATATATACAAATCATCACATAGTAGTCCACTACTATGACAGAGAGTGAAAGATGAAAAATAGCCACGAATTAAAGCATCGTATCAGCAGTATTCTCATCAGTTCACTGTTTACAAAACAATTGACGAGTTACCGGACACCATATCGATGAAACATTAAGTTAAATCTGATAAAAATATACATCATCTAAGTGTCCATAAACAACAGATGTCTTCTTATAATCATTGTTATATATCATTGATTAGAAGTTTCATAACTGCGCTGAAAATATACATTCAGTAATTGACATTAGCCGTACCTAGTATAATCCAATTGCAATAAAAAAAAGTTATTGCCGTTTCAAATACCATAAAACTTCTACATTGCAACGATTCAATTAAAAACGCTTAGCAATCATATATTTATTCTAACTATCAAGGCATGAAGACTAATGATTTCAAAAACGAATATATTCTTTATTTCAAACACACTGTTACCTTTTACAGCAAAAGAGTGTTCGTGTTTTTGGAGAACAAAAAATGAACATAGAACTGCAACAAAAGCAAACGCCATCATACATAGAAACGAACTACTTGATATAAAAGCTTCAATATTCCTGACTTGTTACAGGAATATTTAAGAAAAGATGTGGTTCGAACCTGGTGAAATGGCTAGCCAAACATCCCGCTTTATGACAATGCTAAAATATCGCTTAAATAACAACACTACGCGACTGAAATACAGCCAAAAGACACACAAACACAAAAACGTTTATCACAGAGAAAATACAAACAAATAATATAATAGTTGACACGACATGTAAAAACCGTATACTGGAATGGAAAGTTTACATGCATGTCTTTTTTCAACATTTTCAATGTATTAGCATCTCTGATATGAAACATGGAGGTCGCTTCTGTGAATCAGAAAGTAAAGGAAACAAAACATCTATTAATATTAAGTATCTCTAGCAAAGAGGAGTGGTTTGTAAATCAGCTATATTTATTCAGTACAACTTTAACAAAGTATGACAGATTAACCCCATTTCACATCCTGTTTTTTATGATAACAGTATTAATAATGCAAACAAATAGTAATCGTATTGATCTTCAATTTTAAGCTTAATAAACTTATCGAATTGATTCGCAACCTTGCACTTTAAAAATGAGTTATAAAAAGATATCGTGGCGCTTTTTTCGTTCTTTATTGTTGTTTGTGCACAAAAGTGAAAATATAAACCTTAAAATTCCGTGAAATTTAGTTTTAGTATAATATTGACATAAATATAAAAAAAAATCGGACAGATATAAAACCGTTAGATTCTGATACATTATAACATTTACCATGAGCACTTTGATGGAAATACTAAATTTTACCATAACAAGTTTTACTAGATTACATATTTTTGCTTCAAACGACGTATGGCACATACATGTACCAGCAATATAATATTTTATTTATGATAAGGTACCTGTATGCATCGATTTATTTTGGTTAATGGGTTTAGTCAATGTTTTATTAGAAGGAAATTGTAAATAAAAAGTAAAATCACAAAAATACTGAACTCCGAGGAAAATTCAAAAAGGAAAGTACACAATCAAATGGCAAAATCAAAAGCTCAAACACATCGAACGAATGGATAACAACTGTCATATTCCTGACTTGGTTCAGGCATTTTCTTATGTAGAAAATGGTGGATTGAACTTATGACTAAAAACTTGAAGAAAACTAGAGGCTCTCAAGAGCCTGTATCGCTCACCTGATTCTACTTGGGTTTTTGAAATCATAAAAAATATAAAATTTGGCTAAAAGTAACAACACTTGGCCAGCACCTCATAAGGAAAGAAACACTCATGCTATGTTTGATTTCATTCCATTCAGTGGTTCTTTAGAAGAAGACTTTTGTATGCATTTCCCATAGGGTCCTATGTTAAACTAAGTCCCCTGCTGGCAGCCATCTTGGATGATGGATCGGCTACAAAGTAACAACACTTGATCAACACCTTATAAGGAACGTTCATGCCATGTTTGGTTTCATTCCATTCAGTGGTTCTCTAAAAGAAGACATTTGTATATATTTCCCATAGGGTCCTATGTTAAACTAAGTCCCCGCTGGCGGCCATCTTGGATAATGGATCGGCTACAAAGTAACAACACTTGATCAGCACCTCATAAGGAACATTCATGCCATGTTTGGTTTCATTCCATTCAGTGGCTCTCTAAAAAAAGTCATTTGTATACATTTCCCATAGGGTCCTATGTTAAACTAAGTCCCCCGCTGGCGGCCATCTTGGATGATGGATCGGCTACAAAGTAACACCACTTGGGCAGCACCTCATAAGGAACATTCATGCCATGTTTGGTTTCATTCCATTCAGTGGTTCTCTAGAAGAAGTCATTTGTATGCATTTCCCATGGGTCCTATGTTAAACTAAGTCCCCCGCTGGCGGCCATCTTGGATGATGGATCGGCTACAAAGTAACAACACTTGGTCAGCACCTCATAAGGAACATTCATGCCATGTTTGGTTTCATTCCATTCAGTGGTTCTCTAAAAGAAGTCATTTGTATGCATTTCCCATAGGGTCCTATGTTAAATTAAGTCCCCCGCTGGCGGCCATCTTGGATGATGGATCGGCTACAAAGTAACAACACTTGGTCAGCACCTCATAAGGAACATTCATGCCATGTTTGGTTTGATTCCATTCAGTGGTTCTCTAAAAGAAGTCATTTGTATGCATTTCCCATAGGGTCCTATGTTAAACTAAGTCCCCCGCTGGCGTCCATCTTGGATGATGGATCGGCTACAAAGTAACAACACTTGGTCAGCACCTCATAAGGAACATTCATGCCATGTTTGGTTTCATTCCATTCAGTGGTTCTCTAAAAGAAGTCATTTGTATGCATTTCCCATAGGGTCCTATGTTAAATTAAGTCCCCCGTTGGCGGCCATCTTGGATGATGGATCGGCTACAAAGTAACAACACTTGGTCAGCACCTCATAAGGAACATATTCATGCCATGTTTGGTTTCATTCCATTCAGTGGTTCTCTAAAAGAAGTCATTTGTATGCATTTCCCATAGGGTCCTATGTTAAACTAAATCCCCTGCTGGCGGCCATCTTGGATGATGGATCGGCTACAAAGTAACAACACTTGGTCAGCACCTCATAAGGAACATTCATGCCATGTTTGGTTTCATTCCATTCAGTGGTTCTCTAAAAGAAATCATTTGTATGCATTTCCCATAGGGTCCTATGTTAAACTAAGTCCCCCGCTGGCGGCCATCTTGGATGATGGATCGGCTACAAAGTAACAACACTTGGTCAACACCTCGTAAGAAACATTCATGCCATGTTTGGTTTCATTCCATTCAGTGGTTCTCTAGAAGAAGTTCAAAATGTAAAATGTTAACGACGACGACGGACGACGACGGACGCCAAGTGATGAGAAAAGCTCACTTGGCCCTTCGGGCCAGGTGAGCTAAAAATGAACAACCTTCACTTAATGCAAAGATTTAGTTAGCAAGTGTGGCTGTTCCTGTAGAAAACTTAGTTCAAACGGAATAGCACATCTGAATGTTTACGGTAATGGTGATACTGAGCCCGGAAATTTAGATAAGATCAGGGTAAACTCATCAATCCCTCAAATCAAATTACTTTATATTTCAAAATGTGACCAATTCAACACTGTGATCTTTGAATACTGTTTGTATTGATATAAAAACTGATTTGAGCGTCGCTGATGAGTCTTATGTAGACGAAACGCGCGTCTGGCGTACTTAATTATAATCCTGGTACCTTTGATAACTATTTACACCACTGGGTCGATGCCACTGCTGGTGGACGCTTTGTCCCCGAGGGTATCACCAGCCCAGTAGTCAACACTTCGGTGTTGACATGAATATCAATAATGTGGTCATTTTTATAAATTTCCTGTTTACAAAACTTTATATTTTTCGAAAAACTAAGGATTTTCTTATCCCAGGCATAGATTACCTTAGCCGTATTTGGCACAACTTTTTGGAATTTTGGATCCTCAATGCTCTTCAACTTTTTACTTGTTCGGCCTTATAAATATTTTGATTTGAGCGTCACTGATGAGTCTTATGTAGACGAAACGCGCGTTTGGCGTACTAAATTATAATCCTGGTACCTTTGATAACTATTTCTTATCAGTAAATTAAAGCCATTCTTAATATCTTTGTTATGCAAATATGCAGATTCACAGTACTATATTCTAACGATATCTATATTTTGGCATTGCACAAGCTGACTGTTAACGACGTCTTTACACAAAATCCACAGGATATTGCATGGATATACTGATTGATATGTTAGTTTTATATACATGATTTGTTATTGGTTGCTATTGACTTAGTACTAGCTGTCAGTAAAAAGCAAAATCACAGAAATACTGAACTCCGAGGAAAATTTGTGCTATATTTCTGTCACGTATTATTGTCATTTCCTCGAGATTTTAATATTGTCATTTAGCGGGAGGTTTGGCTAGCCATTAAACCAGGTTCAATCAACATTTTTTTTTCTTCACTGTTTTGAACCAAGTCTTGAATATGTTAGTTGTTATCAAATAGTTCGTTTCAATGTATGTTGGCGTTTGTTTTTGTTGCACTTTAGTGTTCCTGTTGTTTCTTTATTTTCATCTAATAGTTCTGTATTAACCCGTATTTGTTTTCTCTTAATCGATTTATGACTTTTTAACACCGGCATACTACTGTTGTCTTTATAAAATATCTATAAATATATATACAAATGTAATATTCCAAATTTTACCTACGGCTCTAAATAGTTAACTTTCAGATGCTTTTTTGTGACTCCTTTTGTAAATCTCGTCCTCTTGCACCTATCATGTTATTGTTTAACCTTTTAACAAATGATTCTTACGCACCAACCTAACACAAAGAGATACTAATCGAAAGCTAATTATTTGTTCTTTCTGTTTTCCTAGGTCGTAAACAATTCATACGCTGCAATTTCCGTTAAAACCAGGGCCTCAAGTCAAGAATGAACATTCCTTAATTTCCAAAAATTAAAAAAAAAATGTCATTTACTGGTTCTTGATTTTTCTTAAATATTCGGAATATAATATGAACCTTATAGAGGAAAATACAAAACTTTCACTGAAAAGAACATCTTGTCAAATCTTTTACGTATCATTTTTAGGTATCTGTATTAAATGGGTTAAACATGCAAATGCAATGCTTTTGGTGATTAAATGACCGTTTTGTCATATTTGTGTTAGCAAATTGTCGTCAGTAAATATTAAAAGATTGTATACCCATGTATGAAGTGTCAAATTGAACACATTTCTTCGTTTGATAGCAAAATTAGAATGATTATATAATACTTTGTATACACAGCATTATAAGGTCAATTGAATTTGCCTTTCCTACAAAACAAATATCTCAAACATTGAAAACAAGTGCAAATTAGATTTTCTGTCAATTGGGTTAAAATCAAAGGTACACACATAATTTGTAATGTATTTACTATGAACTGTTGAGTACTTGAGACATACCCGTTAGGAATTTGTGTTCCTAAATGCTTTTCAACTTCGTACTTTAATTTTTTTAATTCGAGCGTCACTGATGAGTCTTTTGTAGACGAAACGGGCGTTTGGCGTAAATATAAAATTTCAACACTGGTACCTATGATGGGTTTATTCATATGTGCCCGTGAAAAGGCATTAACGGAAAGGGGAAAAGGAGGAGCAATATAGCACACTTTTGAGTAAAACTTTTTCAACTCATTTCACGTTTTGCTGATGCACCACTGCCAAATTAGGAGAATGCTGATACAATGTGTCATAGATCGAATTTATTGGTTAGGTGTATGTTCACTTGTTGTGTTCATATGTCTTTTGATTGAGTTAAGCCATTTCAATGGATATTTTATAATGCGTCTTCCTGTGTTGTGGTTTTACACTATCGTCTTATGTAAGGATGTAGGTTAGTATCTGTAAAAACGTTAAAATCCGTTGCATTTGTTTGCTATTGTCATAATTCAGGAACCTGATGTTCAGTTGTTGTTATTGTTGATATGGTTCATAAGTGTTTCTCGTTTCTCATTTTTTTTTTATTAGGGGGGGGGGGTATTATACCGTTGGTTTTCCAAGTTGAGTGGTTTGACATAAGTCATTTTTTCTTAATAGCTTGCTGTTTAATGTCAGCCAATGCTCTGTGTTGAAGACTATTGTCCCAGGTTAGGGGAGGGTTGGGATCCCGCTATCATGTTTAACCCCGCCACATTATTTATGTATGTGCCTGTCCCAAGTCAGGAGCCTGTATATTCAGTGGTTGTTGTTTGTTTATGTGTTACATATTTGTTTTTCGTTCATTTTTTTACATAAATAAGGCCGTTAGTTTTCTCGTTTGAATTGTTTTACATTGTCTTATCGGGGCCTTTTATAGCTGACTATGCGGTATGGGCTTTGCTCATTGTTGATGACCGTACGGTGACCTATAGTTGTTAATGTCTGTGTTTCATTGGCAATCATACCACATCTTCTTTTTTTATATTTGACCTATAATGGTTTACGTTTTCATACTGTGACTTGGCTGGAGTGTTGTCTCATTGTAACAGCATCTTCTAAAATCTATTAACCACGCCACATTCTTTAAGTGTCCCAAATCATGCACCATGCCATGTTTATTTTTTCGTTTATTGTATTGTTATAAAATATGCCCATAGTTTTATTGTTTGCATGAGTTCACATTTTTCGGTGCTTTTCATAGCTAACTAAACAAATCTAGAGAAAAAACAACAAAGGCAATGATCTCGTGTACAAAACATAACATTAAAAATGTTTACTTGAATCTTATTAAGAACGACGCAGTTACTAGCTGAACCAAAAGCTGTACGCGATACATACATTTTCTTTTCCATTTACCATTTCATTCCGTATTTCAAATGAAATTGTCCTGGAAATGGTTTTAACCAATTTTTCTATCTGGTTTGATTTTGAGTTTATGTTGACAGATCACTTCAACTGCTATAACTAGTTTATGTCTGAAATATCAGCACTTGTTCATTAAAATCAGGATCTGTTTTTGTACTTTCTACAAGATTAAAAGTTCGATTATTTCTTTGATTATGTCACAGTAACTTCCCTAGAAGACAACCACCTCGACACATCTCGTTAACAAATACTACTAAGATATGTATTAAATTGTTTATCATATGTTACTAGTGAAACGAAGTTTTAGCGAAATAACATTTTATTATTACGTGTGTCATGACCTGAAATCTAAGAGACATAAAAAAAAAGCAGGGAAAAGGAAAAAGAACAAATAAATGAAACATAGGAAAAGGAAGAAACTGAGATGACGAGGATAACATTTAAGAACAAATTGTTAGTATTTCTGCCAAAGGAAATTTCATCTTTACTTGGGTAAATATTAACCAAAGAGATGAACCTAAATATATTTCAAACTACGATATAATTACATTTAGAAATATAGCATACTGTGTCTAATATAAAGCCATCTGTCTTTTTAAATGACTTTTTTTAAGGATGGTTTATTTAATTTTAGTCAAAGATTAATATATAATATAAATATAATTTTCTGTGGTAATATCAGTGCACAATGATACATAATGAACTTATGCAAGGAGATTGCATGTTGCTATAATATCTGTTATAACAATATTACGGTATCAATTGTTCTGTCCCAGTTGCACATTTGATGCCTGAGTCAAAAGTAGTTGCAAATCCACAGCCTATTAAAAAAGGAAGAGCTTAGAAACAAAGGGATCTTTCTGAGTTGATATTTACTTTTCAATTAAGATATAGGCCGTCTGGACATTTACTTATAACGTATACAATAAAAGGCTTTGCTTATCATATCAAAAGATCAAATATTTAGGTGAGAGGTATCGCTAGCTATAAAACCAGCTTTTATTCACCCTTTTCCACATTAAACAATGCCTGCAAAAAGTCAGGAATATGATGGTTTCTAGCCATTCGTTTGATGAGTTTGAGCATTTAATTTTTCCAATTGCTAGGGACTTTCCGTATAGAAATTTTCTTGATTAATCTTTATAATGTCGGAGGGTCTTAGAGGTTCCGTCAGGGAGTTCTACTGACGGTAATAAATTTGAATCCCGAATAGACGGTCAAATAGTGCGCTTGTAATGGTGAAAGGTAATATAACAAAAATAATGAACTCTATAAAGAAAACATGCATCTTGATATTTCTACTTGTAAGTAGGTGTTTCCTCAAAACGATTACATTGGCATGTATGAAACAAATGTGTTTAGTCGCAATACGATGTTGTCAAAGTTTTAAGTATCTTTATATGGGCGGTTTACTGACATGAACATTTCATATTAATCATGTCAGAATTCCCTCGTTTTTGGTCTTCCGTAGGTATCTGTGGCATTTGTGCTCTGATTGCATTATCACATAGCTTTACTTTTGTATAATAATTAACTTCAGCTTACTCTGAAGACTTTATACTGAATATCTATTACTTCACTATTAAACTGGTGTGAGATGGGAGGGATATCTAAACACAATATGTCGAAATACGCATTGAATATGTATATAGATATAAGACGAGGTGGTATGAATACCAATGAGACAACTCTCCCGTCAAAGTACAGTTTTCAACAGTCACACCGAACAGCAAGTTATAAAGGACCCCAAAAAATACCATTGTAAAACCATTTAAATGGGAAAACTAACGATCTAATTTACATAAAAAAAACCATCAACAGACGACAACTACTGAATCCTAGATTACCGACTTAAAACAAATGCAGCGGGTTTAAAAGTTCCACCCTTGTCTGAATTAATAGTGTAACATCACAACATAGAAAGACACACTATAAAATATCAATTAAAATGACTTAACTCAATCAAAAGACATAATAACACAAGTGAACATACACTGAACGAATAAATTTGATGTTTGACACAATGTAAATATATGAATATCTATTTTTTAATACGTGCACACATGTATGAAAAAGGAATTAGTAATCCTAAATTATTATTTTCCTTTTAACAGATGTTTTAAAGCTCTAAGCATGTAAGACTTAAGGTTCGGGTATATCCCTTCAAATGAGTAATATCTTTGATTTTATTCAAAACTTTGCATGTTGCCGTTCTTTCAAGTCAGAACAGACCTTAATGAGTAGACAAAAATATGAGCATAAATACAAACTTAACCTCAACTAAAAATAATCAAAATTCGGGATATCTACCCTGACACTGTCTTTAAGACAGCACTATTGATAATTCTAGTATAATAAAGTGAACTTTTATTTCCATATTGTGATTTTGGAATATGATTGATTTGTGTTTGCCTTACGGTTAGGGGTAAATATTCCTGTATTCTAACAATATTAATTAAAATGATGATTCTAATCGTGAATACAAATTGATCATTTATTTTCAAGGACATGTGCAATGGTGATTTCTGATATAATGTATTAATGCCGTTGCTAACGTTTTTCACACCTTACTTTCATTTTTCATTTTAATGCAAATTAACTGGAAGCGCTGAGGGTGGTAAGATCTAACAGTAATGAAGTATACTGTTTATAATTCAAAGGTTATCCGACACTAGAATAACACGTTTTCTATAACAATAACGTAAATTTGTAATCTTTGGAATTGGTTTAGAGAAATCTAATTAATCTCCAATTATTCTAGGTTACTGTAAATAATCAGTGAATCAACCAAGACGCAATCCTACTGGGCTTAATTCTTGATTAAATACCACTTTAGTTTTAATTATAACATTCACTGTTACTCCTGTAGTACAAGGAGTCATAACGAATCGATTCTGAAGTTTAGTAAGGTGAATCGGAGATCTGATTCAATGAAGAAGTTGTTTTCAGCTCAGTGTCATTACCTCAGACAGATTGTTTAATAAAACCTAAGCTAACATATCCTGGGATTAGTTATATGACATAAGACATACTTCAATGCCAATCATTATTATAGAGACGTGTACTGTTAGTGTTTCCATCCGCTATTTTTTATTAAGTATAAATACATAAAACAAAATTTAAAAAAAAGAGAAATGAAAGGCGCCCATTTTGAGTTCATAGTTGTTTCAAATTTGCCTCCGACTGGGAATTGTTATTACTAAATATTCTCTTAGTATCAAAAATAGAAGTAGTCAGAACTGCTTTACACTAATTCAATGGAGGCACTAGCTACGAGATATATACAAAATATAAAGTATGATTTGGTTTTGTTCAATCATTAATGAAAGTGAAATTATAGTGAAATAAGTATTCGCTTTTAGCAGACAGTATGGTTCCATTTTGTCAAATCAGGCTACGAAACCTTAATGATGAATTATTCATTTGCTAGTGAATAATTCGGCCTGATTGAATCCATATTCATGTACGTCCAATTTAGGTAGAGTTATAACGCATGATTTGCGCGTGTTCGGTTATTTGAAGGAAAAGAATGTCAACATTGAAAGTGAAACAAAGGTAAATAATTTAAAGAATAATCTTATACAAGTAAAAACGATGATTGATGTATCTTAATTTTTCTTACCTATAATATGAAATTAGCAGATATCGAAGATCTTCGGAGATCAACTAGATAGTAAAATTAGATGGCGTCAAGACTAAAATACACAGGAAATAAAGTAACATATTATCAAGCCCAATCCCTGTAAATTGTTTATTTTAAACTATTTATAATTTTAAAAACTGTTTTCCATGGCTATATTAAAATTAAATTTGTGAACTCGATTCAAATCGGTGAACATTAGTTTGACAGCTAGTGACCCTTTAAGTGTAATTCAGAAATTTTCCGACTTTGTTTATCAAATTGTGTCCAAATCTAAAATAACAAATTCAACGGTAATGAATTATCTACATAAAAAGGTTTATTCACCAAATCAAACAAATAATGTAATTCGTGTTTTTCAATTTAAACTTTCGAACCTTAGAAATACTTATTTTAGCTATTATGAATTAAATCTGTTATGATAATGAATCTCTAATAATTCATGATGTTTATGTACAAAATTATATAAAGAGATTTACTAAATATTTCATTAACAATTTAAACACACCAAATTCAATTATTAAAAGGTACAACGTATCCGAATAAGTCTTTATAAATTGAAAATTTGTTATATTAATTTTTGATATACTGACAGTAAATAATTTTATGTTATATTAATTTTTGATATACTGTCAGTAAATAATTTTATAAGACATTTTAGAATGATTTATATCGATTATAAGTAAATTGCGATAAAAGATATTAGGACAAACAAACACAAAATGTGTTATACGAATGTCACGAGCTCACAAAACTTCACAAATTCGTTATTACAAGAATGTTCTCTGACATAAACGAGGATGTGCAAACACAAAGTTTTACAATTATATCGTTTGCAGTTATGAAATGTTTTGACTGAATGAGAACCAGTGACCTTTCAGTATCCAATCAAATCTTTACCTTCAAAGGTTTTAGTTGTTCTAGCATTGGTCCTTGCTCTAACTATTGACAATTAAAATCATAAGTGTGTAAACTGCTAAATTTTTACGGTTATTGTATCCTCAAAATTAATGTTAAAACCGTTAATTTCCCGACATCGTTTCTATTTCATGCAATAAAATATGACGTGAAATTCACCTGAGCTTATACGTGAAACACGTGAATTGAAATGCATATGGATCTCACGTGAACTTCACCATAGCATTGGTATTGGTCATGTTAATTAAATTTGAAAATTAAAGATGTTTTTAATAGCTTTATTTTGAAAACTTATTTAAATTTTCAAGTGAAAACACCGAGATTTTCACATGAGATTAACGTGAAACTAGTTCTCGTCGTTTCACGTATAAGCTCATTTGGGATGAAATTCGCGAGAGTGAAAATTCCCATGTGTTAAGCCTCGTATAGGATCTTACAATGGTTTTACCATGACCCATATATTTTATCACACAAATATATTTAAATATAAAAAAAGAGGATGTGGTATGATGAGACAACTATCCACAAGAGACTAAATGACACAGACATTAACAACTATAGGTCACCGTACGGCCTTCAACAATGAGCAAAGCCCATACCGCATAGTCAGCTATAAAAGGCCCTGATATGACAATGTAAAACAATTCAAACGAGAAAACTAACGGCCTTATTTGTATAAAAAAAATGAACGAAAAACAAATATGTAACATATAAACAAACGACAACCACTGAATACAGGCTCCTGACTTGGGACAGGCACAATCATAAATAATGTGGCGGGGTTAAACATGATAGCGGTATCCCAACCCTCCCCTTATCTGGGACAGTGATGTAACAGTACAACATAAGCATGGTTACATATACATTTTGTAAAGTATAAAAAAAATCTATCTGAGGACATACATGTATATACCGATGATATACTTATACATATGCCTGCAAACAAGTATAGAGGAAACCCCCTATATTAACTAGAAAAGATCCTATCCGAGGCTTTAGTAACGTCTTATCAAAATGCATTACAATCAGACCTATTTACAATATATTACAAGATGTAAGGAAATTGCTTCCTAAATGTCCCTTCAAGGAAAATAATTAACTATACATAAACTGACATACACAAACGTATTACTGTCGTATTTTAAATCATATTACGACTATTTAGACAGGGCCAGAACCGACTGCTGCTCTAGATTATATTGAATTCTGTTATGTTAAAATGTTTTATTTTCTCGTTTGGAATATAAGATGTTGTTGTGGGCAGACGTTTGAAATTCTCAGTTCTAATTTGTTTTTGTGCCGTTAGGTCGATGTCTCATATGTCTTTACTGAAAGTATTCTTTTTATTATATTCATATCCATATCTTAACATAATATAACTTGACGCGACGTCAAAATGGAGGACAACAAATAGTCATGACATGTCATTATATGACTTGACAACGATACGTAGTGCAACATGGCGTCAAAAGGAGGACAGCAGAACCATGACTAATATAATATGACTTGACTTTCATAGGGAGAACAACATAGTCATGACATATGGTTTGACATTAAAAGGTAGGGCAACATGCCATGACATAGCATTATATGACATGACGTCATGAAGGGGGCAACATTACCATGACATAAAACTATATGACTTGACATCAAAAGGGAGGGCAAAACGACAATTACATAATATTTATGACTTGTCGTCAAATGGAAGGGCAAGATAATCATGCCATAATAAAAATGATTTGAATACAAAAAATGATGGCAACATAGTCATGACATACTATTATATTGACTTGACGTTAAAAAGAAGAACAGATAACATAATAATGACACAACACAATATGGTATAATAGTTGAAATCTAAGTTAAACAAAATATTGAAAGTGAACAAAATCATGACCGTCTCCCCTTTCTAAAATCTATCGAGAAAAGCCTTGATTTTCATAAAGAACATTTTATAATTATCATAAGTCATTAAACGAGAAATGTCGTGTTTGATTAAAACAGTTCTTAAAAGGAACATTAACGACCAATATCATTAAACGATCTAGGAATGTGTGCCTCTTTCTTTACTTGTATGCTAGTCAATAACCAAAAAGTTTGATATCGACTGTATATGTGAGGTTATTTCGTACAATTATAGACTTCAAATAGATATAAACAGGCCTACATCATTTAAAAATTGATGAAAGCCTGATTGGATTTTTTTCTGACTGTCGACCATGCCATTTTATATGTTCTGTAATAAACGATACAACATAACTGACGAGATTGGCCAGACCAAACAAATTAGGCATCGGAAGTTTCAATGGATTTGTTTGAGAGTATTTTGCTTCAGATCATTGACCTAATAATCTACTTTGCAAATGTTTGTTAATTAGCAATAAAACTTAATAAACTAGTTTTGATATACATTTAGTATGCATGACATCGATTAAAACGGAATTACAAAGAAAATAGCTGCAATCTAATACATTTGTACGAAACTAAATGCACATAAAATCATCCAAAAGAATTTTTTGTAGACTCTTAAACATGGAAATATAATGATCACAAGTAAGCTATCTAGATTTAAGAGGATTTTCAAACAAGAATTATAAAAATTAAGCATAAAAAATATCAAATTTGAGGTTTTAGTTTGCACTATTTAAATACCATTACGTTATTATGTTTTTGTTATAAGATTTTCCCTTTTCGTCTAATTATGTCGTTAACGTGTTGATAGTAGTTTGATTTTAAATAAATATATAGTTATATATTTGTTAGTCTTGTATGATTTTTAATTTTAGTTTCTTGTGTATAATTCGGAGTTTAGTATAAGTCCATTATTACTGAACTAGTATACACGTTTGTTAAAGGGCCAGCTGAAGGTGCAGGAGTTTCTCGCTGCATTGAAGACCCATTGGTGACCTTATTTTCCTTAAAGGAACATTTAGGACGCTCCGAACTGATAACTTGCAACATCAACTTGACAGCTACTCACTGATACCATGAGACATCAACTCGCTGAATGATGTGACCAGCTACTTATTGGTATCCAGCAACATCAAATTGCTGAATGACGTGAACGGTTACTACAGATAGAGTTAAGTCGGTCTCATGTCTTGACTTACATCTAGAAATTGACAATGAGGGTCGGTTGAAAACAAAACTTTACGACAAAAGAGATGATTTCAGCTTTCCAATTGTGAACTTTCCATTTCTAAGTAGCAACATTCCAGCAGAACCTGCATACGGGTATATATCTCCCAATTGATACGATATTCCCGTGCTTGCATTTCCTATCATGCTTTTCTTGATAGAGGGTTGCTGCTCACAAGGAAGCTATTAAACCGAAAGTTCCAAATGGTGAAGTTGAAATCATCCCTTCGTAAATTTTACGGACGCCATCACGAGTTGGTTGACCATTATGGAATAACCGTTTCATAAATGATATCGGATATGTTCCCTACGTCGTAATTACAATCCCCTTCCCTTTCATGAATGTGACCTATCGAATTAGACTATTTACCGGAGCAACACGACGGGTGCCACATGTGGAGCAGGATCTGCTTACCCTTCCGGAGCACCTGGGATCACCCCTAGGTTTTTGTGGGGTTCGTGTTGCTTATTCTTTAGTTTTCTATGTTGTGTCATGTGTACTATTGTTTGTCTGTTTGTCTTCTTTCATTTTTAACCATAGCGTTGTCAGTTTATTTTCGATTTATGAGGTTGACTGCCCCTATGGTATCTTTTGTCCCTCTTTAACACAGATAAGATTAAAAACATCTGCGAAATCGATGTGACATTTAACTTAAAAAAAACTGTATTTCTCTATTATGCTGGTACGTACTATATTATACCGGCTGATTTTAATAAAAATAAACCCTCTAGCACCAATAATACGAAATGTCATTCTATTTCTAGGCATGTGATATTCGCTCTATTTTCTATAGATTAGTTAAAGTTTAAGTTTGTTCTTAATTGGAAATATTTTTTGTTTTATTCTATGTCTTCCAATTATAAGAAACTGCGATATCCATTTCTTAGGTATCCGGTTGTCAGACTATGTTTCCTTTTATACTAGGGAGCACCTGCCTTTTGATCTGTTCAGTAGCGCAATTAAGTAAAATAACTACATAGATAGAATTATTGGAAACACAGATGTTGCTAACAGTAAGTTTATTGTTTTATTACAGAGAGACTCAGCTTGTTATTAAGTACGACTAACATATATACCAGCCATCCTTGCTTCTATCCTAATAGCATCCATTAACGATTTGACTATGCAGTCACATAAAACTGTTAATTATAAACTATGTTCTTGTCAGCTGATGTCATAACACTGTACTTTGAATATGTCGGGGTAACTTTATTCAGGTCCCAAACTGTGCTTTGTAGTACGTCCGGATAATCTTATTCAGGTTCCAAATTTAGAAGTCAGTATAACCTTATTCAAAACACTGTACTTTCAATTATGTCATAATAACATTAATTATGACCAAACGCCGCACATTAAAAACGTCAGAACCACTTTATTCAGGGCCCGACACTGTACTTTTAAATAGGCCAGGATAACCTCAATCATGGCAAAACACCATACTTAAAAGTAGGGCGCGATAACTTTATTCAGGGTCAAAAACTGTACTTTGAAGAGGTCAGGTTAACCTTAATCATGGCGAAAAACCGTACATTTAAGTAAGTAAGAATAACTGTATTCAGGGTCCAAAACTGTACTTTGAAGAGGTCAGGATAACTTTAATCATGGCCAAACACCTTACATAAAAGTGGGTCAGGATAACTTTATTCAGGGTCCAAAACTGTATTTTGAAGGGGTCAGGATAATCTTAATCATGGCAAAAGATCATACATTAAAGTAGGCCAGAATACCTTTATTCAGGGTCCAAAACTGTACTTTTAAGAAGGCTAGGATAACCTTTATCTTGGTCAAACAACGTTTATTGAAGTAGGTCAGAATAACTTTGTTAAGGGTCCAAAACTGTACTTGGAAGTAGGTCAGGATAACCTCATTCATGACCAAACCTTTAAAAGAGAAAAATAAAGGTATGTCGAGGTTTTGTTATTTGTCGGGTTTTATCATCAACAAAAGTCTCTTTAACCCTTAATCGTATTTCCCCCTTCTAAATAAGAATTTGCACTAGTTGGGTAATTGATGCTATTTGTTATACACGTGTGAATCAGATTTATGTCTCTGTAGCATTTCTTATCACTTGCAATATTTTACATTGTCCGTTTTCATTGTTTTGCTGGAGAGCTTACACGATTATATTTTGTATCGATTTAATAAGGGTTTCGCTTGTATCAATACACTCGGTTGATTTTATTTGACAAAAGAGTTTAATGATAACTTATAAGTAATTTATAAATATCAATGATCAGACAGCGAGTCGCTCGGTACTTCATAATTCTTTAATTGTGTTTTCCTCATTATATATGCTCAATGACGATTTCTTTCAAGAAAATCGTCAGTTCTGTATGCATAAATAATGTAAGTATCCAACAGATGTATATATTTAAGTTCAAAGTGACATCGATGTTTGAAAATATATGTCAACTCAATTATTTTATTAGCTCGTAATAGAGTATGCCATTTTTCATCTTTCCATTAAAAGAATATTAAATAAAAAAGCAATAAAAAACGACTATGTTGGTTCTCCACTAATCCTGAAAATAATCACTGGATCGCCATTCAATAACATTACCATGACCATCAAAAAGGAATATAGCGTACGTATTTGTACTATTGAGAATTAAAACAAAGAGATTGAAACATTAGTTGACCGTCTGTTCATCTTATAACTGTATAAATTTCAATGGTATAATTGTATGCGAACAAGATAAAATTTCAAATATTAGTTTTATTTTTCTTAATGATAAAAATAACTTCGTACTCTTTGTTTTTAGAATTTACCGCTGTGTATACAGCATGATTTTGCTAGTAACGTAAAATCAAAATAACTGTTTCAGATAAAATTACTGTGTTCCGCTATTTTCAGTCATTTCCTGTTGCTCAAAGACAAGTGCATGTTTGTAAAAAACACAATAGCTATGCGTCAAGAGTTTTTGGAGTAGTTTTATTTTTTTGAATGAAGAACACCTTGTAAAAATTTAGGCACAGCACTATGCCCACTGCAAACCGTTTCTGCAGATGTTCTCGCTATATCTAAACCAATACAACATTCCTTTCTCAGTATTTCAGTTTTATTTTCTAATGAACAGGGCAGCGGGAATTACTTCAAAATAGAACTTTGAATATGAGAACCAGAAGGCCCACGTAATCCATATTTACTTCCTTTTAACGTGTGTATTTTTCCTAGAATAATGAAAGACTGGTTGACCGTCTTGGGAAAAATATGAACTCTTTAAACGTAAAACAGATTGAAGAATCAAAGTTTCTAAATTGGTCTTAACATCGAGTTAAGATATAAATGTAGGTGTCAATCGTGAAGTACACATCAGTTCTGATTTACAGTTCATAGACGAGTCTGAAACGTAAATTTAATAATCTGAAGTAATCTGCTTGACATTTTCACTTACATTCAATTTGTCTTTTTCTTAATAATTAATGTAGAAGATAGGGAAATGCTGTTATATCTTATACTAAGCGGGGATATACATCCATCTGTTTGTTAACAGAATACATAACACGGGTGTCATTCGGTTTAACGAGAGAAATGATCGTGAAAGAATATCTAACGGCGGTCAAGTATTGAGAGACGATCGTGAAAGTTCTGGTAACGGATCGTGAAAGACATTTAATCGAGAAGACATATGAAAGGTCAATACATATTCTTATTTAATTAATTACACAGACAAATTTACGACAAAATAAAACTCTCTGTCAAAATGGTTCAACATTATGATCAGTATGTGAGAATATCCAGTTTTAAATGTACATAGTTATTACAAAACAACAAAAGGCAGATTGCTTCTCGACATTTCAATGAAATGTAAACAAACATGATGTTTTCACAAATTCAACTAAAAAAACTACTTTAATACGAATAAGGGCATTCTATTTGAATTAATCAAATGGTTCTCATAGTTATTTCGTATAAACATAATCTGAAACTTGGCAAATAAAGAACTATTTACACAAAAATTGATTTTTCGGATCGTGAAAGATCACGTACCGCATTTTTGAAGATCGTGAAAAGGATCGTGAAAGATCTGATGCTATGAAGACGTTCAAATTATTCTTCAATTATATCATAATTAATATCTGTTATTGGTATTGAGAAAAGCTATTTAGGTCAACATCCTCAATAGCTTTAAGCTTTTCAAAGTATTAATATTTTCAGAAAATAAAATGTAAAATAGTTGGATGATTGTAGGATGAAGCTTTTTATTGTCATGTGAAGTACTCACTTATCACGATTTATAGGATACCAACATTTTGTATATTGGATCCTATAAACTACATGTCCGTCAGACAGGATTCACCTGACCCCGAATTTCCTTTAATATTTCATGGATGAAGATTCATTTTTGTGGTCAAGTCCGTATCGCGGATTCGTTAAGCTTTAGGATAACTGTCTGTTGTTATGATAGTGAGGTGTACATTTTCGACTTCTGCAAGGTTTCAAATAACATCGAACTCATTATCATGCATCATTCGGCAATGCTCTTTTTATGTTGTCTAGCCTTTTGGATATGTATCTGTAGGCTATAGTGCCATGGTATTTTCTGTATGGTGTACATGTCTGTCTGCATGTTTCATATATGACCATGATGACGTCAATTGTATTTGATATATTGAATGATAGTAAGATGTCTATGTCTGGCTGTCGGTCAGGGTTCATATACTATTGACCTTATGTTTCGAATTAATTGGCCAAGCATAACTTTTACATTTGTCATTTTCTAAGGCACTGTAAGGATCGGAACACATTTATTTGGTCTACGAGATATTTGTAGAGATCTGTATGTCATGGTTCATCTGACTTTGCACTCTTTTTATGAACCATTGACAATCATAATTTTAAAAAAAGAAGATGTGGTATGATTGCCGAAGAGACAACTATCCACAAGAGACCAAAATGACACAGACATTAACAACTATAGGTCACCGTACGGCCTTCAACAATGAGCAAAGCCCATACCGCAAAGTCAGCTATAAAAGATATGACAATGTAAAATAATTCAAACGAGAAAACTAACGGCCTTATTTGTATAAAAAAAAAATGAACGAAAAACAAATATGTAACACCTAAACAAACGACAACCATTGAATTACAGGCTCCTGACTTTGGACAGGCACATACATAAATAATGTGGCGGGGTAAGACATGTTAGCGGGATACCAACCCTCCCCCTAACCTGAGACAGTGGTATAACAGTACAACATAAGAACGAACTATAAAAATCAATGGAAAAGGCTTAACTCATCAGATGGACAAAAATACATTAAGCGCATTAAGCGCATTTGACACTTCTAGTAAAACCCCTGATATTATAGACGTTCCAAAAATTAACTCTCATAAGGCAGCAACCATTTGATTTTCTGGGGGGGGGGGGGGCATTGTTTTTTTTTTCTGTACAAACTTTTTTTTTCGCCTGCGACAAGTCGAAAACAATTTTTTTCTTTCAATTTTAGCATTACATATAGTGGCAGCTGAGGGTGAAACAAACAATTTTTTTTTCTCAGAATCAAAAACAAATTATTTTTTTCTCCAAAAACTGGAAACAAACTTTTTTTTCCAAAAAAAACCATAGCCCCCCCCCCCCCCCCCCAGAAAATCAAATGGTTGCTGCCTAAGTAAAGCAGACGAGACATTACAGCTTTTGCGCTCTGGTATTCTATAGTCTGTAGTATATAGTTAAATCAATCCACATTTGCGTTGTATATACAGAACTTAAGAAAGTACTGTTGAACAAAATGTTGGTTCTCGTTCAATCTCAAATTTCTCATGAAAGATGCTGTTTTGCTGTAATTTTTTGTTTGATGGATATCATTTTGGTTTAAACGTTGCATATCCATATTTATGGCTAAATAGTGTCGGTCTGCCTGAATTGCACTTGACCGATTCTCAGAGCTGAATTTTCAAACTTATTTAGAGACGTTTTTAGTTGTTGTTTTTTTTTAAACTTTCGAGGTAAAGTGTTGAATAATAAAAAAAAAAATAGCTTTAATGTTCATCCTTATCAAAATAGTTACAGGCTTCAACCAGTTGTAGGTTTATCAAATGGTAAAAGAAATACTGATTTCTGATTACTAGTAATAAGTCTAGTCACGCATTATCTTTCACGATCAAAATAATGCGTTGCCTGATCTTTCACAATCAAGTTTGATGGATATTCAACAAATTCAAGGTTTTCATATACAAATTAATGCTTTTAAGAGAAGAACATATCTTCATTTTACTGTACTATCAGATACACCAAAGATTAAATTTCAAATATATCACGATAAACTGAAATATGACCATTATAGGTGCAAAAAGAGTGGTATTTGTAATTAATTTCATAGACATGCATTGCGCCTTTTGTGTTTTTTCATAAAGTACTGCATATTTTCTCTATCTTATTTCACAGTTATGTTGAGGAAGTTAAACCATTTTGACAGACATATTTTTTTGTTCGGATTTGTTCCGCGTTTTGAAAATTAAGCGATTTTTTCAAAGATTCTGACCTAGAATTTTCATTAAATGTCTTTCACGATCCGTTACCAGGTTTTTCACGGTTTTTCACGACCGCCGTTAGATATTCTTTCACGACCATTTCTCTCGTTAAACCGAATGACACCCGTGGAATAGGGTTTATTCCCGATTGTCCAACTTTTTAAAATTTTAGAGTTCTGATTGTCCCACATTATTTTATGAAGTAAAATGTTCTTAGATAAACAAGGTAACTGTTGTTTGTTTTGCAAAATAAACAAGAATTAATTATTGCACATAAAATATTACTTTTATAAAAGTATCAAATATCAATTTTATAAAAGTATAAAATATTAATTTCATAAAAGTATGAAAATATTAACTTTATAAAAGTATAAAATATCAATTTTATAAAAGTACAAAATATTAATTTCATAAAAGTATGAAATATTAATTTTATAAAAGTACAAAATATTAATTTTAGAAAAGTATAAAATATTAATTTTATAAAGGTATAAAATATTAATTTTACAAAAGTATATAAAAGAAAGTCATCAGATAAAAACACTTTTAATATAAAACCAATATTATATCTCTGATTTATGAAATATATCTACAATGTTACGTTTAATATTTATAAAACAAATGTCAATACCACAATTTTGATAACATTTTCTTTGTAAAGTTTTCAAATAAATAAATAAATAATGCATGCAATTTAAAAAGGTATAAACTCATTTACATTCTACTCTCTATCTGGGAACAGTATAGCTAACAGTCAATTAATATGTTCCAGCATCTATATGAAATTGTTGATGGAGAAATGTTTCCACTAGTACCTTTGCAATTTTACTAGGGATTTCAGAGGACATGTTAACAACATTCTCTGCGCTATTGACGACTGCTAAAAAATCACCTGAACCAACAACGTTCTTTATTGATTACGAATCTGTTGGTAGATTTTGACCAGTTTTGTCTTTCAAATAATCACTATTAGAGATTATTTTACCAATATCCTTTTTGTCTTTGCCGACAAGACTCGTAACCAACTATATACAGAAGAATCAGACTTCAATAAAAAATAAGAAGATGTGGTATGATTGCCAATGAGACAATTCTCCACCAGCGACCAAATGACACAGAAATTAACAACTCAAAACATTTCCCAATTGTTCCACATTTAAACTTCCCAACTGTCCCACAAACATATTCCCGATTGTCCCACAAAATTGCATTACTTTTCTACCTGTAATTTCAAAAAGTGGGACAATCGGGAAGACACCGTGGAATAGTTATGACGTTTATAAATTCACTCGAAATCATCATATAATTTATACAATAAACATGATATATAACAGAACAAATGGATAATACTAGCAGCGTAATTAACATCTGATCTCTCAACAGGCCGTCCATGTAAAGTACTTTATATATAACAGTTGTTACAAATATTGTTTGATACAAGTTACATTATTTCTTAGCTTATATAAATCAAGATAAACAAGGATTTCCTTGATAGATTATAGTCATTAAACAAATAATTAATCTTCACAAGTACAAGTTAGGACTTTAATCACAAAAAAACAAACTGGTCAAATAATTCGAATGTCGAAATATATTCAATAAGGGACCGAGCAACACCTAGTTCATGGATTAAAAAGCATTGTTTGAAGGTCAGTCGTTAAATATCTTCAGACATTGCTATTTTTATCAAAATTATTACACGCCTCCATTTTGGAGTTATTGCCTTCATACGATTTTTATTTTGGCTTTCATCTTGAAAATTTAAACACGAAAATAGTAGAGAAAGAAAACGTTTAAATTTACAGTAAAAATGACCAGCAAGCCCATTGCTACGGGCGCATTACATTTGCGTGAATTTGGGGAGGAATTATTTTTCACGTTTACGCGCAGCTTTTGATCAAATTTGCGCGCATTAGAAATTTACATTGAGAAAACATAAGATTTAAATACTAAAACATTATGATTTTTTTTTTACATTTGAAAAGTTTGATACTTAGACGTATAGACGTCCGAAAAAAAACACAGCAGAAAAGCCATGGATTATGCGATGTGTTTAAGAAAATTCTGGCTCTACGTTTCAAATAAGTGACCTGCTTGATTACCCTATGAAACCAGCGTTATAAACTTGCTATAAAATGGGAGAGTTTTTGCCGGTGTCAAATAGCAACCACACCAGAGACATATGATGTGTCTGAAGTGACGTTCTAGTTTACACATTATATATGTTCATTATAAAACAACGTTTTGAAAGGGTTAAAAAATATCAAAAGTTGGTATAAACTGTAACAGATTTTTAGTACACATGCATACAAATTTACTGGATGTGTAGGTTGCACTTTGTAAATACAGCTGTTTCTCAAACCACGCCTCTTTTGGGGAGATTTAGAATATTCATAGAAAATTAATTTTGTTTACATACTGGTTCCCAGTTATGCATAGAGACATAACTTGGGAATGTTACCAGTAATATACATGTGCAATTTGTTTATATTGAAATCTGTGGTAACCTTTTATTCGAGGTAGGGGTAGTTAAGAAAATTAGTAGTAAAAGTGGTACAGTTTTAGCCGTAAAAGGAGTTCCTATGGGAAATTGCAGTCAGTATTTACAGAAATGCAACCTGTAACCGTAACTTTTTACTTCAAAAATTTTATAATAAGTGTTACTTACACAAATCATTCAATCAGAAACGTTTTTATATCTTAAAGCTAACGAATTGGAGGCATTCTATTCTCATGACATTGCTATATCCAATGGGTAGGATATCATGATTTAAATATCAGTAAATCAGGTGTTTTGGGTTTGCTTTTATTACCTGTGATTATATCATTGATACGGGGTGTTTTACTTAAATAACGTTAAGTGCTTTCTGAACGTATTTGCATTGTTTGTTTATTAATGTATTTTCTTTAATAGACTAAATGATATGGTATTATAAAAACTACTTATAGCGCGCCTAATGTCTATGTAGATGTCTCAAATCAGATATTATGTCAGTGTTTTGCTTTAGTTATATCATAACGTTAGTTTTAATATAAGAAATTTTGAGTATATTACAAATTTCTAATTTTAATCCAAATGTCTACTAATACAGGTATCGACATTTGGGTAAATTTATTGACACCTTTACTAGACTCAGGGCGGTTAGAGCTTGACTCATCGTATAGAAATTCGTTTTTGATGGTTGTTGACCAGGAAATAAATGTGGTTTTAGTTTGCATTAAGTTTATAACACAAACATTATGTTTTCGATATAATATAGATGTAACTAAAAAAAGACTCATTCAGTTTATGTCAGGCCGATTCTTTTGCTATTTTAAAGGATTAAAATATATTACCGTCAATATAAATGCAGTTTACAGCAGAATTAAAAAAATGGAAACCCTTGGTTTTGTGATATGTGCATTTGAAAATGTACGAGAAGATAATAAATGATAGATTGTTCTACAAAAAGTATAATTTCAAATTATTCACTAAGGGTGTATTTGAGATGAGTGTAACAATTACGAACATACATCGGTATTGCTTGGCTAAACATTGTAACATATAGCACAGACAAATGCCGTAAGTTACACACAACCCGTAGGAGACATGAATTTCTGTACCTTTATTTCTATACATATTGAAAATATATAAAATAGTGTTGAAATGGAGTTATCATTTCGACGATTATCTTAATATAAATCCAAAACGTTCATTTTAATCGTGTTTAAAGTTTAAAGAGCACAGATTAAACGTTGTCTTATTGCACAATATGATTTCATTTGAATGTTTTCAAAATATATATCAATTATTACGTATATCACAGCAAAGATAAAAATCGAGGATACTTATTCAATTGTTCAACATAAGAGAACAGATTACTACGAAAGAAGGTTTGAATTAGATAGATGTGCCAGATTAGATTGTACTCGGGTAATACTTTTCTTCAGACAATATATGTTTATTGTTTTGATACAGACTGCAATTTTCTAATTCATCACATATTTTATGTTATCAATACTTTATTCTGTTTATCATTCTTCAGCTTCATCACATCTTGAATTGTTGCACCAATGTTTTTTTTTCAGTATTGCATGCCCCAAGACTATTCATTAAACTAAATCAAGATCGTCTTTTATCTTTCTATGTAAATAACATCTGTACACAAGTTTTAGGAACACCAGTATATGTTAACAAGTTTTGGGAGAACCAGTAACTGTAAACCAGTATCAGAATGAAAATTCTTACCGTCATCTGGCGTCTTTACACAGCTCAATGAACTTTCCAGAAGTGCTTTTAAATGAGGATTGTCTGACAAATCCGACATTGTTCATTTAAAATAGTCCAGTAATATAATTTCACAGATTTATCCAGATACAACGTCTTCGTTCATTCTGTCAACCGCTGTCTCTGAAAAAGTGTCGGAATTTTATATGATAGAGAAATTAATACATATAGTCAATAGCTAGTTTCAATTAAATGTCAAAATAATGCTAACTAACCCGCTCATGTAAAACATTAGTTATACAATTTTAATATATCGGTTTGTAGAAATCTTCATTGTTTAATCATCTGATTTAAAATGCTTTATCAATGTTAGTTTTCCGATCAATTTCTTTTAACGGTAATATAATAAAAAGGTTTTCGTAATAAATAAAAAGAAAATTGTCTTATCTTTACTTTTTCCGAAGTTCTTAATTTGTAAAACAAATAATTTAACTTCAAATATTCTCACTTTTCCATGTAAAGAAACGAAACAGATTTTAACACTAATTTACATCTCGATCAACAAAACTCTTTTTATCGACTGGTCAGAATCAGCAGTTTTAAGTTGTCATCATCAATTATTGATTTGCACAGGTTGTGATCGGAAGATCTCAATCTACATCAAGCCAATCTCACATGCAACAAAAATCAGCATAATTATATCCTGTTTGATACATCGAGTACATCCTATAGTACTGTTATCATATAAAAAAAACCTTGACCGCTGGGCTGCTAATTGCTTAATGGCTATGTTTATTTGCAGTCAGCATAATTAAAATAGACGTAAACATTCACATATTAATGTGGCTTCTAAAGTCATCTAAATACTTTGTTATATAAAATAATGTGTGTATTTCATAGCAAAATATATAAACTACTTTAAGAAAATACATATAGTATTAAAACGTAATTTGTAACAGTCTTTTGTAAATTCAGTTTGTATTGACCATTTGCAAATTCCAGAGATAAAGAAGATTCATGACAACTTAAATTGTGACAGGTATTTTCTTTAGGTGTAAGTATATCATCAATCATACATAAGTGTCTTCTAAAATCACTTATAGTTCATATGATAGACATAGACTTAGTGATGGGTATATAATGACATTGACGCTCCATTCAATAATATAGCGTATTGAAGCTGAATAAGACTTAAACCAAAAAAGGCTTTATTTTAACTCTTAAGGTTAGAATAGGGCATAGTGAATAGATAATACTTGCATCTCACCATTAGATGTTACAACATGGACCCAGTAAACAGAGAAATGGGTAAAGTTAAACCTCAATTACTCGGGTAATCATATAATACGTACATCTTAACTCTAGAGGTTAGAATATTAAACCCAGTAAACAGATGGAATGTTTATCTTAACTAAAGAGGTTAGAACATGACCCCAAGAAAACAGAGAAATAGGTATATATTGCTCTTCAACTTCGAAATTCATTTGGCCTTCTTAACTTTTTTGGATTCGAGGGTCGCTGATGAGTCTTTTGTAGACGAAACGCGCGTCTGGCGTATATACAAAATCTAGTTCTGGTATCTATGATGAGTTTATTTATTATCAACTCCAGAGGGTAGAACATGAAATGGGCCCTAATAAATAGATGTTACGTTTATCGCAACTTTAGAGGTTACAACATGGCCGCAGAAATCGGATAATACGTACTTCTCAACTCTACAGGTTAGAACATGGCCCACAGAAAACGGATACTACGTACATCTTATCTCTAAAGGTCAGAAAATTCTCTCACTATATAATATAAAAATATATCCAATCGAACTAGAGATAAAGAATACTACAGATTAAGTTAAGTCTGCCTCATATCTTGACTTACATCTAGAAATTGACAATGAGGGTCGGTTGAAAACAAAACTTTACGACCAGAGAGATGATTTTTCCAATTATTAATTTTCCATTTCTATGTAGGAACCTTCCAGCAGTGCCAGCATACGGAGTATATATCTGCCAAATGTTACGATATTCCCCGGTTTGTATTTCCTATTATGATTTCCTTGATAGAGGGCTGCTGCTCACAAGGAATCTATTAAACTAAGATTTCCAAATGGTGAAGTTGAAATCACCCCTTCGTAAATTTTACGGACGCCATCACGAGTTGATTGACTTTTAAGGAATAACCGGTACACAGATGATATCAGATATGTTCTTTGTGTCGTATTTATAATACCCTTCCCTTTTCACCAATGTGACCTACCGAATTAGACTATTTACCGGATTTGTAATAACATACGCAACACGATGGCTGCCACATGTCAGTGGAGCAGAACTGTCCGTCAGGAGCACCTGGGATCACCCTCAGTTTTTTGGTGGGGTTCATTTTGCCTAGTCTTTAGTTTACTATGCTGTGTCATGTGTACTATTATTTAAAATTGAGAATGGAAATGGGGAATGTGTCAAAGAGATAACAACCCGACCATAGAACAAACAACAGCAGAAGGTCACCATTAGGTCTTCAATGCAGCAAGAAACTCCCGCATCGGAGGCCCCATAACAAATATCTATATTAGTTCAGTGATAATAGACGACATTATTGTCTGTTTGTCTTTTTCATTTTTATCCATGGTGTTGTCGGTTTATTTTCGATCTATGGGTTTGACTGTCCTTTTGGTATCTTTTGTTCCTCTTTTACACCAAGCAAACAGATAATACATACATCGCAACAAAAGAGGTTAGAACATGGCAACAAGAAAACATAGAATTAAGTATCTCTCAACTCCAGGTTAAAGCCTGGCCCCCAGTAAACAGATAATAAGTACATCTCAATTCTAGAGGTTAGAACATTGCATGGCCCCTAGTAAACAGATAATACGTACATCTCAATCTAGAGGTTAGAACATTGCATGGCCCCTAGTAAACAGATAATACGTACATCTCAATCTAGAGGTTAGAACATTGCATGGCCCCTAGTAAACAGATAATACGTACATCTCAACTATAGATTTTTCAACATGACACCCAGTGAACGGATTATCCGTATATCTCAACTTTAGAGGTTAAAACAAGTTTCCCAGTATACAGCTAACAGGTACATCGTAACTTTCGAGGTTAGCAAATGGTCCCTAGTTTACAGAGAATGTGTACATGTACATATAAACTCTAGAATTTATAACATGGCCTTCAGTAAACAGAGAATATGAACATCTTAGCGCTTTAGAGGTTAGCACACGGACCCACATATAGTAATATCTTTGAGTAAAGTTTATAGACGATTATTGTAATGGTTAAACAGGAAATACATTCCTATCGTATACACGAATATTCTATCTCATTATATATTATTATTTTTATGGATTATAGAAAAGCAATTTGCTTAAAGTCAGTTGTCTCGATTTGATTTAAAGATTTAAATACTACAGATTATAAAGGATTTGATAAATCATTTACGAAAATAAGCAAATATTTAAAAAAAAATGTTTTATTATAAAATTTTAAACCGAAAAAAGAATCAAATGCTCTCGGAACTTGTTTGTTTATTTTAAAGAATTGACTTTGTTTTTACTGGAGTATTATCCATGTAACCATCAAATCAAAATGTAATTTACAAACCAAACAACTTTTTTCTTATCTTTTGTTTTTTTCCTTACCTCTCATGACGTATATTGGTTCAATATTATATGCCGTGTGCATTACTCATTTGTATGATAGTGGATGTTTCCACTGATATTTTGCTGGAACATAAAGAAAATTATCGTCACATTTTCATTCAAGAAACTTTTGCAGCATGTCTTATATTGTACAGCATTTTACTGAAACAATCACAAATATATTACTAAAGGTAATAACAGTATTGCATAATTGAATAATCTATGACATTTTACACCTCATTGTTAAAGGTTATAAAAGTATTGCATGGATTGAATAATCTATGACATTTTACACCTCATTGTTAAAGGTTATAAAAGTATTGCATGGATTGAATAATCAATGACATTAACAGCTCATTGTTAAAGGTTATAGAAGTATTGCATGGATTGAATAATCAATGACATTTTACACCTTATTGTTAAAGGTTATAGAAGTATTGCATGGATTGAATAATTAATGACATTTACAGCTCATTGTTAAAGGTTATAGAAGTATGGCATAGATTGAATAATCAATGACATTTACAGCTCATTGTTAAAGGTTATAGAAGTATTGCATGGATTGAATAATCAATAACATTTACAGCTCATTGTTAAAGGTTATAAAAGTATTGCATGGATTGAATAATCATTGACATTTACAGCTCATTGTTAAAGGTTATAAAAGTATTGCATGGATTGAATAATCAATAACATTTACAGCTCATTGTTAAAGGTTATAAAAGTATTGCATGGATTGAATAATCATTGACATTTACAGCTCATTGTTAAAGGTTATAAAAGTATTGCACGGATTGAATAATCAATAACATTAACAGCTCATTGTTAAAGGTTATAGAAGTATTGCATGGATTGAATAATCATTGACATTTACAGCTCATTGTTAAAGGTTATAAAAGTATTGCATGGATTGAATAATCATTGACATTTTACACCTCATTGTTATAGGTTATAAAAGTATTGCATGGATTGAATAATCTATGACATTTACAGCTCATTGTTAAAGGTTATATAAGTATTGCATGGATTGAATAATCAATGACATTTACACCTCATTGTTAAAGGTTATAAAAGTATTGCATGGATTGAATAATCAATGACATTTACAGCTCATTGTTAAAGGTTATTAAAGTATTGCATAGATTGAATAATCAATGACATTTACAGCTCATTGTTAAAGGTTATTAAAGTATTGCATAGATTGAATAATCAATGACATTTACACCTTATTGTTAAAGGTTATAAAAGTATTGCATGGATTGAATAATCAATGACATTTACACCTCATTGTTAAAGGTTATAAAAGTATTGCATGGATTGAATAATCATTGACATTTACAGCTCATTGTTAAAGGTTATAGAAGTATTGCATGGATTGAATAATCAATGACATTTTACACCTTATTGTTAAAGGTTATAAAAGTATTGCATGGATTGAATAATCAATGACATTTACAGCTCATTGTTAAAGGTTATAGAAGTATTGCATGGATTGAATAATCAATGACATTTACAGCTCATTGTTAAAGGTTATAAAAGTATTGCATTGATTGAATAATCAATGACATTTACAGCTCATTGTTAAAGGTTATAGAAGTATTGCATGGATTGAATAATCAATGACATTTACACCTCATTGTTAAAGGTTATAAAAGTATTGCATGGATTGAATAATCAATGACATTTACACCTCATTGTTAAAGGTTATAAAAGTATTGCATTGATTGAATAATCAATGACATTTACAGCTCATTGTTAAAGGTTATAGAAGTATTGCATGGATTGAATAATCAATGACATTTACACCTCATTGTTAAAGGTTATAAAAGTATTGCATGGATTGAATAATCAATGACATTTACAGCTCATTGTTAAAGGTTATAGAAGTATTGCATGGATTGAATAATCAATGACATTTACAGCTCATTGTTAAAGGTTATAAAAGTATTGCATGGATTGAATAATCATTGACATTTACAGCTCATTGTTAAAGGTTATAGAAGTATTGCATCGATTGAATAATCAATGACATTTTACACCTTATTGTTAAAGGTTATAAAAGTATTGCATGGATTGAATAATCAATGACATTTACAGCTCATTGTTAAAGGTTATTAAAGTATTGCATGGATTGAATAATCATTGACATTTACAGCTCATTGTTAAAGGTTATAAAAGTATTGCATGGATTGAATAATCAAAAACATTTACAGCTCATTGTTAAAGGTTATAGAAGTATTGCATAGATTGAATAATCAATGACATTTACAGCTCATTGTTAAAGGTTATAGAAGTATTGCATAGATTGAATAATCAATGACATTTACAGCTCATTGTTAAAGGTTATAAAAGTATTGCATAGATTGAATAATCAATAATATTTACAGCTCATTGTTAAAGGTTATAGAAGTATTGCATGGATTGAATAATCAATGACATTTACAGCTCATTGTTAAAGGTTATAAAAGTATTGCATAGATTGAATAATCAATAACATTTACAGCTCATTGTTAAAGGTTATAGAAGTATTGCATAGATTGAATAATCAATGACATTTACAGCTCATTGTTAAAGGTTATAAAAGTATTGAATAGATTGAATAATCAATAACATTTACACCTCATTGTTAAAGGTTATAAAAGTATTGCATGGATTGAATAATCAATGACATTTACAGCTCATTGTTAAAGGTTATTAAAGTATTGCATAGATTGAATAATCAATGACATTTACAGCTCATTGTTAAAGGTTATTAAAGTATTGCATAGATTGAATAATCAATGACATTTACACCTTATTGTTAAAGGTTATAAAAGTATTGCATGGATTGAATAATCAATGACATTTACACCTCATTGTTAAAGGTTATAAAAGTATTGCATGGATTGAATAATCATTGACATTTACAGCTCATTGTTAAAGGTTATAGAAGTATTGCATGGATTGAATAATCAATGACATTTTACACCTTATTGTTAAAGGTTATAAAAGTATTGCATGGATTGAATAATCAATGACATTTACAGCTCATTGTTAAAGGTTATAGAAGTATTGCATGGATTGAATAATCAATGACATTTACAGCTCATTGTTAAAGGTTATAAAAGTATTGCATTGATTGAATAATCAATGACATTTACAGCTCATTGTTAAAGGTTATAGAAGTATTGCATGGATTGAATAATCAATGACATTTACACCTCATTGTTAAAGGTTATAAAAGTATTGCATGGATTGAATAATCAATGACATTTACACCTCATTGTTAAAGGTTATAAAAGTATTGCATTGATTGAATAATCAATGACATTTACAGCTCATTGTTAAAGGTTATAGAAGTATTGCATGGATTGAATAATCAATGACATTTACACCTCATTGTTAAAGGTTATAAAAGTATTGCATGGATTGAATAATCAATGACATTTACAGCTCATTGTTAAAGGTTATAGAAGTATTGCATGGATTGAATAATCAATGACATTTACAGCTCATTGTTAAAGGTTATAAAAGTATTGCATGGATTGAATAATCATTGACATTTACAGCTCATTGTTAAAGGTTATAGAAGTATTGCATCGATTGAATAATCAATGACATTTTACACCTTATTGTTAAAGGTTATAAAAGTATTGCATGGATTGAATAATCAATGACATTTACAGCTCATTGTTAAAGGTTATTAAAGTATTGCATGGATTGAATAATCATTGACATTTACAGCTCATTGTTAAAGGTTATAAAAGTATTGCATGGATTGAATAATCAAAAACATTTACAGCTCATTGTTAAAGGTTATAGAAGTATTGCATAGATTGAATAATCAATGACATTTACAGCTCATTGTTAAAGGTTATAGAAGTATTGCATAGATTGAATAATCAATGACATTTACAGCTCATTGTTAAAGGTTATAAAAGTATTGCATAGATTGAATAATCAATAATATTTACAGCTCATTGTTAAAGGTTATAGAAGTATTGCATGGATTGAATAATCAATGACATTTACAGCTCATTGTTAAAGGTTATAAAAGTATTGCATAGATTGAATAATCAATAACATTTACAGCTCATTGTTAAAGGTTATAGAAGTATTGCATAGATTGAATAATCAATGACATTTACAGCTCATTGTTAAAGGTTATAAAAGTATTGAATAGATTGAATAATCAATAACATTTACAGCTCATTGTTAAAGGTTATAGAAGTATTGCATTGATTGAATAATCAATGACATTTACAGCTCATTGTTAAAGGTTATAGAAGTATTGCATGGATTGAATAATCATTGACATTTACAGCTCATTGTTAAAGGTTATAGAAGTATTGCATGGATTGAATAATCAATGACATTTTACACCTTATTGTTAAAGGTTATAGAAGTATTGAATAGATTGAATAATCAATAACATTTACAGCTCATTGTTAAAGGTTATAGAAGTATTGCATAGATTGAATAATCAATGACATTTACAGCTCATTGTTAAAGGTTATAAAAGTATTGCATGGATTGAATAATCATTGACATTTACAGCTCATTGTTAAAGGTTATAGAAGTATTGCATGGATTGAATAATCAATGACATTTTACACCTTATTGTTAAAGGTTATAGAAGTATTGCATGGATTGAATAATCATTGACATTAACAGCTCATCGTTAAAGGTTATAGAAGTATTGCATGGATTGAATAATCATTGACATTAACAGCTCATTGTTAAAGGTTACAGAAGTATTGCATGGATTGAATAATCAATGACATTTACAGCTCATTGTTAAAGGTTATAGAAGTATTGCATAGATTGAATAATCAATGACATTTACAGCTCATTGTTAAAGGTTATAAAAGTATGGCATAGATTGAATAATCATTGACATTTACAGCTCATTGTTAAAGGTTATAAAAGTATTGCATGGATTGAATAATCAATGACATTTTACACCTTATTGTTAAAGGTTATAAAAGTATTGCATGGATTGAATAATCAATGACATTTTACACCTTATTGTTAAAGGTTATAGAAGTATTGCATGGATTGAATAATCAATGACATTTTACACCTTATTGTTAAAGGTTATTAAAGTATTGCATGGATTGAATAATCAATGACATTTACAGCTCATTGTTAAAGGTTATAGAAGTATTGCATGGATTGAATAATCAATGACATTTACAGCTCATTGTTAAAGGTTATAGAAGTATTGCATGGATTGAATAATCTATGACATTTACAGCTCATTGTTAAAGGTTATAGAAGTAGTTCATGGATTGAATAATCAATGACATTTTACAGCTTATTGTTAAAGGTTATAAAAGTATGGCATAGATTGAATAATCATTGACATTAACAGCTCATTGTTAAAGGTTATAGAAGTATTGCATGGATTCAATAATCAATGACATTTTACACCTTATTGTTAAAGGTTATAGAAGTATTGCATGGATTGAATAATAAATGACATTTACAGCTCATTGTTAAAGGTTATAAAAGTATTGCATGGATTGAATAATCAATAACATTTACAGCTCATTGTTAAAGGTTATAGAAGTATTGCATGGATTGAATAATCATTGACATTAACAGCTCATTGTTAAAGGTTATAGAAGTATTGCATGGATTGAATAATCATTGACATTTACACCTCATTGTTAAAGGTTATAAAAGTATTGCATGGATTGAATAATCATTGACATTTATAGCTCATTGTTAAAGGTTATAGAAGTATTGCATGGATTGAATAATCAATGACATTTTACACCTTATTGTTAAAGGTTATAAAAGTATTGCATGGATTGAATAATCAATGACATTTACAGCTCATTGTTAAAGGTTATAGAAGTATTGCATGGATTGAATAATCATTGACATTTACAGCTCATTGTTAAAGGTTATAAAAGTATTGCATGGATTGAATAATCAATAACATTTACAGCTCATTGTTAAAGGTTATAAAAGTATTGCATGGATTGAATAATCATTGACATTTTACACCTTATTGTTAAAGGTTATAAAAGTATTGCATGGATTGAATAATCAATAACATTTACAGCTTATTGTTAAAGGTTATAGAAGTATTGCATAGATTGAATAATCAATGACATTTACAGCTCATTGTTAAAGGTTATAGAAGTATTGCATAGATTGAATAATCAATGACATTTACAGCTCATTGTTAAAGGTTATAAAAGTATTGCATAGATTGAATAATCAATAACATTTACAGCTCATTGTTAAAGGTTATAGAAGTATTGCATGGATTGAATAATCAATGACATTTACAGCTCATTGTTAAAGGTTATAAAAGTATTGCATAGATTGAATAATCAATAACATTTACAGCTCATTGTTAAAGGTTATAGAAGTATTGCATAGATTGAATAATCAATGACATTTACAGCTCATTGTTAAAGGTTATAAAAGTATTGCATAGATTGAATAATCAATAACATTTACAGCTCATTGTTAAAGGTTATAGAAGTATTGCATGGATTGAATAATCAATGACATTTACAGCTCATTGTTAAAGGTTATAAAAGTATTGCATGGATTGAATAATCATTGACATTAACAGCTCATTGTTAAAGGTTATAGAAGTATTGCATGGATTGAATAATCAATGACATTTACAGCTCATTGTTAAAGGTTATAGAAGTATTGCATGGATTGAATAATCAATGACATTTACAGCTCATTGTTAAAGGTTATAAAAGTATGGCATAGATTGAATAATCATTGACATTTACAGCTCATTGTTAAAGGTTATAAAAGTATTGCATGGATTGAATAACAATGACATTTTACACCTTATTGTTAAAGGTTATAAAAGTATTGCATGGATTGAATAATCAATGACATTTTACACCTTATTGTTAAAGGTTATAGAAGTATTGCATGGATTGAATAATCAATGACATTTTACACCTTATTGTTAAAGGTTATTAAAGTATTGCATGGATTGAATAATCAATTACATTTACAGCTCATTGTTAAAGGTTATAGAAGTATTGCATGGATTGAATAATCATTGACATTTACAGCTCATTGTTAAAGGTTATAGAAGTATTGCATGGATTGAATAATCATTGACATTAACAGCTCATTGTTAAAGGTTATAGAAGTATTGCATGGATTGAATAATCATTGACATTTACAGCTCATTGTTAAAGGTTATAAAAGTATTGCATGGATTGAATAATCATTGACATTAACAGCTCATTGTTAAAGGTTATTAAAGTATTGCATGGATTGAATAATCAATGACATTTTACACCTTATTGTTAAAGGTTATAGAAGTATTGCATGGATTGAATAATCAATGACATCTTACACCTTATTGTTAAAGGTTATAGAAGTATTGCATGGATTGAATAATCAATGACATTTACAGCTCATTGTTAAAGGTTATAGAAGTATTGCATGGATTGAATAATCAATGACATTTACAGCTCATTGTTAAAGGTTATAGAAGTATTGCATGGATTGAATAATCAATGACATTTACAGCTCATTGTTAAAGGTTATAGAAGTATTGCATGGATTGAATAATCATTGACATTTACACCTCATTGTTAAAGGTTATAGAAGTATTGCATGGATTGAATAATCATTGACATTAACAGCTCATTGTTATAGGTTATAAAAGTATTGCATGCATTGAATAATCATTGACATTTACAGCTCATTGTTAAAGGTTATAGAAGTATTGCATGGATTGAATAATCAATGACATTTACAGCTCATTGTTAAAGGTTATAGAAGTATTGCATGGATTGAATAATCAATGACATTTACAGCTCATTGTTAAAGGTTATAGAAGTATTGCATGGATTGAATAATCAATGACATTAACAGCTCATTGTTAAAGGTTATAGAAGTATTGCATAGATGGAATAATCAATGACATTTACAGCTCATTGTTAAAGGTTATAGAAGTATTGCATGGATTGAATAATCAATGACATTTACACCTTATTGTTAAAGGTTATAAAAGTATTGCATGGATTGAATAATCAATGACATTTTACACCTTATTGTTAAAGGTTATAAAAGTATTGCATGGATTGAATAATCAATGACATTTACAGCTCATTGTTAAAGGTTATAGAAGTATTGCATGGATTGAATAATCAATGACATTTACACCTTATTGTTAAAGGTGATAAAAGTATTGCATGGATTGAATAATCAATGACATTTACAGCTCATTGTTAAAGGTTATAGAAGTATTGCATGGATTGAATAATCAATGACATTTACAGCTCATTGTTAAAGGTTATAGAAGTATTGCATGGATTGAATAATCAATGACATTTACAGCTCATTGTTAAAGGTTATAGAAGTATTGCATGGATTGAATAATCAATGACATTAACAGCTCATTGTTAAAGGTTATAGAAGTATTGCATGGATTGAATAATCAATGACATTTACACCTTATTGTTAAAGGTGATAAAAGTATTGCATGGATTGAATAATCAATGACATTTACACCTTATTGTTAAAGGTTATAAAAGTATTGCATGGATTGAATAATCAATAACATTTACAGCTCATTGTTAAAGGTTATAGAAGTATGGCATAGATTGAATAATCAATGACATTTACAGCTCATTGTTAAAGGTTATAGAAGTATTGCATGGATTGAATAATCAATGACATTTACAGCTCATTGTTAAAGGTTATTAAAGTATTGCATAGATTGAATAATCAATGACATTTACACCTTATTGTTAAAGGTTATAAAAGTATTGCATGGATTGAATAATCAATGACATTTACACCTCATTGTTAAAGGTTATAAAAGTATTGCATGGATTGAATAATCAATGACATTTACAGCTCATTGTTAAAGGTTATAAAAGTATTGCATGGATTGAATAATCAATGACATTTACAGCTCATTGTTAAAGGTTATAGAAGTATTGCAAGGATTGAATAATCATTGACATTTACAGCTCATTGTTAAAGGTTATAAAAGTATTGCATGGATTGAATAATCATTGACATTTTACACCTTATTGTTAAAGGTTATAGAAGTATTGCATGGATTGAATAATCATTGATATTTACAGCTCATTGTTAAAGGTTATAGAAGTATTGCATGGATTGAATAATCAATGACATTTACAGCTCATTGTTAAAGGTTATAAAAGTATTGCATGGATTGAATAATCAATGACATTAACAGCTTATTGTTAAAGGTTATAGAAGTATTGCATGGATTGAATAATCAATAACATTTACAGCTCATTGTTAAAGGTTATAAAAGTATTGCATGGATTGAATAATCAATGACATTTACAGCTTATTGTTAAAGGTTATTAAAGTATTGCATGGATTGAATAATCAATGACATTTACACCTTATTGTTAAAGGTTATAGAAGTATTGCATGGATTGAATAATCAATGACATTTTACACCTTAGGGACGACATCAAAAGATCAATGTAAGATAAAAAACTTAATTCAAATAGTTTGGGGGTGGGGGGTTGAACGGCTGCAAGATTTGGTTATCCGACATTGATTTTTACATATATCCATATGGGTCAATCAATTTTTCCCAAATTAAGTTAAGAGGGGGGTGGGGGGGGGGGGGTCAGTGAAAAAACTATGTGAATTAAGTTTTTTATCCTTCATTGAACTTTTGATGTCGTCCCTTATTGTTAAAGGTTATAAAAGTATTGCATGGATTGAATAATCATTGACATTTACACCTTATTGTTAAAGGTTATAAAAGTATTGCATAGATTGAATAATCAATGACATTTACAGCTCATTGTTAAAGGTTATAGAAGTATTGCATAGATTGAATAATCAATGACATTTACAGCTTATTGTTAAAGGTTATAAAAGTATTGCATGGATTGAATAATCAATGACATTTACACCTCATTGTTAAAGGTTATAGAAGTATTGCATGGATTGAATAATCATTGACATTTACAGCTCATTGTTAAAGGTTGTAAAAGTATGGCATAGATTGAATAATCAATAACATTTACAGCTCATTGTTAAAGGTTATAGAAGTATGGCATAGATTGAATAATCAATGACATTTACAGCTCATTGTTAAAGGTTATAAAAGTATGGCATAGATTGAATAATCAATGACATTTTACACCTTATTGTTAAAGGTTATAAAAGTATTGCATGGATTGAATAATCAATATTATTTTACACCTTATTGTTAAAGGTTATAGAAGTATTGCATGGATTGAATAATCAATGACATTTTACACCTTATTGTTAAAGGTTATAAAAGTATTGCATGGATTGAATAATCATTGACATTAACAGCTCATTGTTAAAGGTTATAGAAGTATTGCATGGATTGAATAATCAATGACATTTACAGCTCATTGTTAAAGGTTATTAAAGTATTGCATGGATTGAATAATCAATGACATTTACAGCTCATTGTTAAAGGTTATAAAAGTATTGCATGGATTGAATAATCAATGACATTTTACACCTTATTGTTAAAGGTTATAGAAGTATTGCATGGATTGAATAATCAATGACATTTACAGCTCATTGTTAAAGGTTATAGAAGTATTGCATGGATTGAATAATCAATGACATTTACAGCTCATTGTTAAAGGTTATTAAAGTATTGCATGGATTGAATAATCAATGACATTTTACAGCTCATTGTTAAAGGTTATAGAAGTATTGCATGGATTGAATAATCAATGACATTTTACACCTTATTGTTAAAGGTTATAGAAGTATTGCATGGATTGAATAATCATTGACATTTACAGCTCATTGTTAAAGGTTATAAAAGTATTGCATGGATTGAATAATCAATGACATTTTACACCTTATTGTTAAAGGTTATAGAAGTATTGCATGCATTGAATAATCAATGACATTTTACACCTTATTGTTAAAGGTTATTAAAGTATTGCATGGATTGAATAATCAATGACATTTACAGCTCATTGTTAAAGGTTATAAAAGTATGGCATAGATTGAATAATCAATGACATTTACAGCTCATTGTTAAAGGTTATAAAAGTATGGCATAGATTGAATAATCAATGACATTTTACACCTTATTGTTAAAGGTTATAAAAGTATTGCATGGATTGAATAATCAATGACATTTACAACTTATTGTTAAAGGTTATAAAAGTATTGCATGGATTGAATAATCAATGACATTTTACACCTCATTGTTAAAGGTTATAAAAGTACTGCATGGATTGAATAATCCTTGACATTAACAGCTCATCGTTAAAGGTTATAGAAGTATTGCATGGATTGAATAATCAATAACATTTACAACTCATTGTTAAAGGTAATAACAGTATTGCATGGATTGAATAATCAATGACATTTACAGCTCATTGTTAAAGGTTATAGAAGTATTGCATGGATTGAATAATCATTGGCATTAACAGCTCATTGTTAAAGGTTATAGAAGTATTGCATGGATTGAATAATCATTGACATTTACAGCTCATTGTTAAAGGTTATAAAACTATTGCATGGATTGAATAATCATTGACATTAACAGCTCATTGTTAAAGGTTATTAAAGTATTGCATGGATTGAATAATCAATGACATTTTACACCTTATTGTTGAAGGTTATAAAAGTATTGCATGGATTGAATAAACAATGACATTTTACACCTCATTGTTAAAGGTTATAGAAGTATTGCATGGATTGAATAATCATTGACATTTACAGCTCATTGTTAAAGGTTATAGAAGTATTGCATGGATTGAATAATCATTGACATTAACAGCTCATTGTTAAAGGTTATAGAAGTATTGCATGGATTGAATAATCATTGACATTTACAGCTCATTGTTAAAGGTTATAAAAGTATTGCATTAATTGAATAATCATTGACATTAACAGCTCATTGTTAAAGGTTATTAAAGTATTGCATGGATTGAATAATCAATGACATTTTACACCTTATTGTTAAAGGTTATAAAAGTATTGCATGGATTGAATAATCAATGACATTTTACACCTCATTGTTAAAGGTTATAGAAGTATTGCATGGATTGAATAATCATTGACATTTACAGCTCATTGTTAAAGGTTATAGAAGTATTGCATGGATTGAATAATCATTGACATTAACAGCTCATTGTTAAAGGTTATAGAAGTATTGCATGGATTGAATAATCAATGACATTTACAGCTCATTGTTAAAGGTTATAAAAGTATTGCATGGATTGAATAATCATTGACATTAACAGCTCATTGTTAAAGGTTATTAAAGTATTGCATGGATTGAATAATCAATGACATTTTACACCTTATTGTTAAAGGTTATAAAAGTATTGCATGGATTGAATAATCAATGACATTTTACACCTTATTGTTAAAGGTTATAAAAGTATTGCATGGATTGAATAATCAATGACATTTACAGCTCATTGTTAAAGGTTATAGAAGTATTGCATGGATTGAATAATCATTGACATTTACAGCTCATTGTTAAAGGTTATTAAAGTATTGCATGGATTGAATAATCATTGATATTTACAGCTCATTGTTAAAGGTTATAAAAGTATTGCATGGATTGAATAATCAATGACATTTTACACCTTATTGTTAAAGGTTATAGAAGTATTGCATGGATTGAATAATCAATGACATTTTACACCTTATTGTTAAAGGTTATAGAAGTATTGCATGGATTGAATAATCATTGACATTAACAGCTCATTGTTAAAGGTTATAAAAGTATTGCATGGATTGAATAATCAATGACATTTACAGCTTATTGTTAAAGGTTATTAAAGTATTGCATGGATTGAATAATCAATGACATTTTACACCTCATTGTTAAAGGTTATAGAAGTATTGCATGGATTGAATAATCATTGACATTTACAGCTCATTGTTAAAGGTTATAAAAGAATTGCATGGATTGAATAATCATTGACATTAACAGCTCATTGTTAAAGGTTATAGAAGTATTGCATGGATTGAATAATCAATGACATTTACAGCTCATTGTTAAAGGTTATAAAAGTATTGCATGGATTGAATAATCATTGACATTAACAGCTCATTGTTAAAGGTTATAGAAGTATTGCATGGATTGAATAATCAATGACATTTACAGCTCATTGTTAAAGGTTATAGAAGTATTGCATGGATTGAATAATCAATAACATTTACAACTCATTGTTAAAGGTAATAACAGTATTGCATGGATTGAATAATCAATGACATTTACAGCTCATTGTTAAAGGTTATAGAAGTATGGCATAGATTGAATAATCAATGACATTAACAGCTCATTGTTAAAGGTTATAGAAGTATTGCATGGATTGAATAATCAATGACATTTACAGCTCATTGTTAAAGGTTATAGAAGTATTGCATGGATTGAATAATCAATGACATTTACAGCTCATTGTTAAAGGTTATAGAAGTATTGCATGGATTGAATAATTAATGACATTTACAGCTCATTGTTAAAGGTTATAGAAGTATGGCATAGATTGAATAATCATTGACATTTACAGCTCATTGTTAAAGGTTATAAAAGTATTGCATGGATTGAATAATCAATGACATTTTACACCTTATTGTTAAAGGTTATAAAAGTATTGCATGGATTGAATAATCAATAACATTTACACCTCATTGTTAAAGGTTATAGAAGTATTGCATGGATTGAATAATCTATGACATTTACAGCTCATTGTTAAAGGTTATAGAAGTATTGCATGGATTGAATAATCAATGACATTTACAGCTCATTGTTAATGGTTATAGAAGTATTGCATGGATTGAATAATCATTGACATTTACAGCTCATTGTTAAAGGTTATAAAAGTATTGCATGGATTGAATAATCAATGACATTTACAGCTCATTGTTAAAGGTTATAAAAGTATTGCATAGATTGAATAATCAATAACATTTACAGCTTATTGTTAAAGGTTATAAAAGTATTGCATGGATTGAATAATCAATGACATTTTACACCTCATTGTTAAAGGTTATAGAAGTATTGCATGTATTGAATAATCAATGACATTTACAGCTCATTGTTAAAGGTTATAAAAGTATTGCATGGATTGAATAATCAATGACATTTACAGCTCATTGTTAAAGGTTATAAAAGTATGGCATAGATTGAATAATCAATGACATTTACAGCTCATTGTTAAAGGTTATAAAAGTATTGCATGGATTGAATAATCAATGACATTTTACACCTTATTGTTAAAGGTTATAGAAGTATTGCATGGATTGAATAATCAATGACATTTTACACCTTATTGTTAAAGGTTATAGAAGTATTGCATGGATTGAATAATCAATGACATTTACAGCTCATTGTTAAAGGTTATAGAAGTATTGCATGGATTGAATAATCAATGACATTTACAGCTCATTGTTAAAGGTTATAGAAGTATTGCATGGATTGAATAATCAATGACATTTACACCTTATTGTTAAAGGTTATAGAAGTATTGCATGGATTGAATAATCATTGACATTAACAGCTCATTGTTAAAGGTTATTAAAGTATTGCATAGATTGAATAATCAATGACATTTACAGCTTATTGTTAAAGGTTATAAAAGTATTGCATGGATTGAATAATCAATAACATTTTACAGCTTATTGTTAAAGGTTATAGAAGTATTGCATGGATTGAATAATCAATGACATTTACAACTTATTGTTAAAGGTTATAAAAGTATTGCATGGATTGAATAATCAATGACATTTTACACCTCATTGTTAAAGGTTATAAAAGTATTGCATGGATTGAATAATCATTGACATTAACAGCTCATCGTTAAAGGTTATAGAAGTATTGCATGGATTGAATAATCATTGACATTTACAGCTCATTGTTAAAGGTTATAGAAGTATTGCATGGATTGAATAATCATTGACATTAACAGCTCATTGTTAAAGGTTATAGAAGTATTGCATGGATTGAATAATCATTGACATTTACAGCTCATTGTTAAAGGTTATAGAAGTATTGCATGGATTGAATAATCAATGACATTTTACACCTTATTGTTAAAGGTTATAGAAGTATTGCATGGATTGAATAATCAATGACATTTTACACCTTATTGTTAAAGGTTATAGAAGTATTGCATGGATTGAATAATCAATGACATTTACAGCTCATTGTTAAAGGTTATAGAAGTATTGCATGGATTGAATAATCAATGACATTTTACACCTTATTGTTAAAGGTTATAGAAGTATTGCATGGATTGAATAATCAATGACATTTACAGCTCATTGTTAAAGGTTATAAAAGTATTGCATGGATTGAATAATCAATGACATTTACAGCTCATTGTTAAAGGTTATAAAAGGATTGCATAGATTGAATAATCAATAACATTTACAGCTCATTGTTAAAGGTTATAGAAGTATTGCATAGATTGAATAATCAATGACATTTACAGCTCATTGTTAAAGGTTATAAAAGTATTGCATAGATTGAATAATCAATAACATTTACAGCTCATTGTTAAAGGTTATAGAAGTATTGCATGGATTGAATAATCAATGACATTTACAGCTCATTGTTAAAGGTTATAAAAGTATTGCATGGATTGAATAATCATTGACATTTACAGCTCATTGTTAAAGGTTATAGAAGTATTGCATGGATTGAATAATCAATAACATTTACAACTCATTGTTAAAGGTAATAACAGTATTGCATGGATTGAATAATCAATGACATTTACACCTTATTGTTAAAGGTTATAAAAGTATGGCATAGATTGAATAATCAATGACATTTTACACCTTATTGTTAAAGGTTATAGAAGTATTGCATGGATTGAATAATCAATGACATTTACACCTTATTGTTAAAGGTTATAGAAGTATTGCATGGATTGAATAATCAATGACATTTACACCTTATTGTTAAAGGTTATAGAAGTATTGCATGGATTGAATAATCAATGACATTTTACACCTCATTGTTAAAGGTTATAGAAGTATTGCATGGATTGAATAATCAATGACATTTACACCTTATTGTTAAAGGTTATAGAAGTATTGCATGGATTGAATAATCAATGACATTTACAGCTCATTGTTAAAGGTTATAAAAGTATTGCATGGATTGAATAATCAATGACATTTACACCTCATTGTTAAAGGTTATAGAAGTATTGCATGGATTGAATAATCAATGACATTTACAGCTCATTGTTAAAGGTTATAGAAGTATTGCATGGATTGAATAATCAATGACATTTTACACCTCATTGTTAAAGGTTATAAAAGTATTGCATGGATTGAATAATCATTGACATTTACACCTCATTGTTAAAGGTTATTAAAGTATTGCATGGATTGAATAATCAATGACATTTACACCTTATTGTTAAAGGTTATAAAAGTATTGCATGGATTGAATAATCAATGACATTTACACCTCATTGTTAAAGGTTATAGAAGTATTGCATAGATTGAATAATCAATGACATTTACAGCTTATTGTTAAAGGTTATAAAAGTATTGCATGGATTGAATAATCAATAACATTTACAGCTCATTGTTAAAGGTAATAACAGTATTGCATGGATTGAATAATCAATGACATTTACACCTCATTGTTAAAGGTTATAGAAGTATTGCATGGATTGAATAATCAATGACATTTACAGCTCATTGTTAAAGGTTATAGAAGTATTGCATGGATTGAATAATCATTGACATTAACAGCTCATCGTTAAAGGTTATAGAAGTATTGCATGGATTGAATAATCATTGACATTTACAGCTCATTGTTAAAGGTTATAGAAGTATTGCATGGATTGAATAATCAATGACATTAACAGCTCATTGTTATAGGTTATTAAAGTATTGCATAGATTGAATAATCATTGATATTTACAGCTCATTGTTAAAGGTTATAAAAGTATTGCATGGATTGAATAATCATTGACATTTACAGCTCATTGTTAAAGGTTATAGAAGTATTGCATGGATTGAATAATATACAATTACTGTCTTTTGATGAGGTAAATATGCGGTTTTATTGACTTTTGAAAAATGATATTCACTGAGGCCGACTGCCGAAGTGAATATCAGTTTTTCAAAAGTCAATAAAACCCAATATTTACCGAAACAAAAGACAATAATTGTTTTATTCCATATTCCGAGAGAAGAAAATGTATTTAATGACAAACATATACCAATTTTTTTTACATGAAACATTTTACCATAACGTTGCATGCATGTAAAAGCGCGTGACGTTTAGCGCGGTGAATAACACTTTCTCAGGTGAATATGCTTTTTTATTCAAAATCCAATTCATATAAAGAAACCTACTAAAATAATACCAATATGGAATAATCAATGATATTTACAGCTCATTGTTAAAGGTTATAAAAGTATTGCATGGATTGAATAATCATTGACATTAACAGCTCATTGTTAAAGGTTATAGAAGTATTGCATGGATTGAATAATCATTGACATTTACAGCTCATTGTTAAAGGTTATAAAAGTATTGCATGGATTGAATAATCATTGACATTAACAGCTCATTGTTAAAGGTTATTAAAGTATTGCATGGATTGAATAATCAATGACATTTACAGCTCATTGTTAAAGGTTATATAAGTATTGCATGGATTGAATAATCATTGACAATTACAGCTCATTGTTAAAGGTTATAGAAGTATTGCATGGATTGAATAATCATTGACATTTACAGCTCATTGTTAAAGGTTATAGAAGTATTGCATGGATTAAATAATCATTGACAATTACAGCTCATTGTTAAAGGTTATAGAAGTATTGCATGGATTGAATAATCAATGACATTTTACACCTCATTGTTATAGGTTATAAAAGTATTGCATGGATTGAATAATCATTGACATTTACAGCTCATTGTTAAAGGTTATAAAAGTATTGCATGGATTGAATAATCAATGACATTTTACACCTTATTGTTAAAGGTTATAAAAGTATTGCATGGATTGAATAATCAATGACATTTACAGCTCATTGTTAAAGGTTATAAAAGTATTGCATGGATTGAATAATCAATAACATTAACAGCTCATTGTTAAAGGTTATAGAAGTATTGCATGGATTGAATAATCAATAACATTTACAGCTCATTGTTAAAGGTTATAAAAGTATTGCATGGATTGAATAATCATTGACATTAACAGCTCATTGTTAAAGGTTATAGAAGTATTGCATGGATTGAATAATCAATGACATTTTACAACTCATTGTTAAAGGTTATAAAAGTATGGCATAGCTTGAATAAGCAAAAACATTTTACACCTTATTGTTAAAGGTTATAAAAGCATTGCATGGGTTGAATAATAAACTTTTGAATTTTTGAAATACTAAGGCTCTTCTTCCTGAGGAAAAGATTACCTTAGCTGCATTTGGCAAAACTTTTAGGAATTTTGGTCCTCAATGCTCTTCATCTTCGTACTTTTTTATGCCTTTCTTTACTTTTTTGGATTCGAGCGTCACTGATGAGTATTTTGTAGACGAAACGCGCGTCTAGCGTAAACACAAAATTTAATCCTGATATCTATGATGAGGTTTTTTACAACCACTGAGTGGATGCCATTGCTAACGGAGTTTTAATTCCCCGAGGGTATCACCAGCCAAGTAGTCAGCACTTCTGTGTTGACTTGAGTTATCCTTGATATGTTCATAATTATAAATTAATTGTAAACAAAACTTCGAAATTTTGAAATACTTACTAATAGGTGTTTCTACCTCAGGAATAGATTACCTTAGCTGTATTTGGAATTTTTTTTTAGGAATTTTGGTCCTCAATGCTCTTGAACTTCGTACATTATTTGGCTGTTTTTACTTTTTTTGATTCGACCGTCACTGGTGAGTATTTTGTAGCCGAAATGAGCGTTTATCGTAAACACAAAAGTTAATCCTGCTTTGATGAGTATATTTATCATTTTATTGTTTATTGCAGGAATTAACTTAGCGAAGGCAGTTATTTTTAAAAGTTATATCAAAAATATTACATCACTTAAAGTTTATAAATTGTATAAACAATGGCATCTAAATTCTAATACCTTTTTTATAAAGGTTTTGTAACAAATAGAGGGATGGGATAAACTATAGCATGTTACACATAAAAGTAAAAGATTGTTTAAGTATTAAAGGAATTGAATAAACGATGGCATTCCACTTCTTATAATTGAAGGTAATAAAATCAATGCTGTTAAATCATTGCATTCGTATCCATTGGGAGGAGTGGCGATTTTCAAACCGCTGAGATGTAGCATTCGATGTTAATCAGCATATAAGCTACAATGATATAAAAAACAGTTGTCGAATGAACACGAATTTGATTATTCTTAAAGTCTGTGTAAATACTCAGTTCAAAATCATGATTGCAACTTCAGTAATGTTTAGCACTTACGAACTTCAATCGCCTAATCGTAATCTCGAAGTTTTCATATTATCATTTTCTTTGTAACTAAAATGTATACAAAAAACATATTTCAACCGAAATATTTTTTTATCTACATGTATGTGTATTTTCATGAATCGTATCATTAAAAGATAATTACTTACCAACAAAGTAAATAAATCAGACCTATTCGCCTATATCTTATTTATCATAAAGTAAACACTGCGTTATCTCAGTATATAAACATGTTACCTGCCTGTTTAATGACAACCAGCTACTTACAAGAATTCAGTGATTGATAAAAGAAAACATTCCTTTTTTTCCAAGACATCATTTGGTCAATTTAAAAAAACCGCATACTTACTGGAACGGTAGAGAGAAGTGTGAAGCGTTTTAATCTTAATAAAACGTTATCACCATTACAAGCTGGTTGATCGCTATAAAATATTTGTGTCACATATTACCACGGTTTACTTTCATTACCTTGTGTTTTCCGCTTGTGGTTACCACAAATATGGTCCTTTTTACCCCAAATGTGAGATTCCGAATGATATTATACCCAAATAGAACTTACAAGAGTAACACGATGGACGCAACATGTTGAGCAGGATCTGTTTTTCCTTCCGGAGCACATGAGATAACCACTAATCAATAAATAGGAGAACGTGTTTCACATGTGTTAATTTTCCCTTGAGGCGTTTTGTATAAGCTTAAAAACTTGTATGGCGTTGTTTATGTTTTTTGCAGTACCGTTTTCGTCTGAGTTTGAATGTCATATGTCTTTTTTCTTTTTCGTTTTATTTCATCGAAAGCTTGTATTTGCTTTGTGCGGTTGTGTGTCAAGATTACGTGTAATCTGCACGATGTTGAGACTATACTATGATATATAATGTATGTTTTGAGGAGGGGTTCTGTTTATAAATATGTGGGTTTCGTAAAAATGAAGCGAATGTCTAAAATAACTGAGAGGAATGTGATTTGTGTAAACGAAGCAGTTTATGAAACTTTAATACACTCATTTATACCAGCATTTATGTAAAGCAGACCGTAAATCACTTCTTTGATTTTAATCGCGGAACCAAGAATATTTAAACTATCTGTCGCCATATGTGACAATATTATGGACAAGAAGCATTAAATCGTTGGCAAAGAACAATAATTGGATTATTTTGTTTTTATATACTAGTAGTTCTATTATACATTCACTTTTCTAAATATTATTAATGTACTTATTTTTACACAAGAATTTTGTATCCATTGAACCGTACATGGTTAATCCTATTTAGTTAGTTAAGCTTACTTGCAAATGTATTGCTTTGGAATTTGATTGATCTTATGTGATGTAAGAACCGTTATAGTTTAAATATCGCGATATCTGTCTATAAATTTTATTTTTCCGTTATGTTTAAATACTATAGCTATTCATGTGTGGCTTTCTGATGTTTTCTGCTCTTTTGTCGGATTGACGTCTTTTGAGATACCCACTATTTCCATTCTCAATTTTACTCAGGACTAATTTATATTCCAAAACAGTAATACAGATCCCCATTGTGCTCCATGAACCTATATCAATGTAAGTTTTAGTTTTACAGACCTTTGTTTTACCAGTTTGAATTATGTGTCATTCAGAAATGTTTTCAGCATTTCAGTCCATGATACTATATCGCTTTTAGTTTTACAGCTTCCCATTTTACCCATATGAAAAAGGTTCAGTTCAGATATATATACTAGTAGCATTTAAATACATGACCCTATATATTACTGCAAGTTTCGGTTTTACAGATCTCCGTTTTACCAGTGTGAAAAGGTGACTTTCGGACTTCGAACCTATATCACTGTTTGTGGCTGTTTGTGCTGCCCAACTTTTAGTACACAATGATATAAATATAAGTTTCAGGAAAACAACCAACCAGGAAGTTTAATAGGCATCTGGTCGTCTAAAATTGGCGATATTAGACAAACAGGAAACAAGTGCAAATCTAACATTTCTAAAACGTTACTATATATATATATACAGGATGATAATATATAAATAAGATTTATTTATGGCATCGTAATCAACAATTACATTTCCGTAAAAATAAGGATTTGCTTCACCGTTTCAAGTTGAAATACGTTTTCTACAGGTATAAGCCTATATCAAATTTTATTCATTTGTGCTGAATAAAAATTCCGCGAAACGCTGTTTTTGTCTCTTACACCTAAAACTTGAAATCGCAGGTCCATTTCAAGCTAATAGGACGTCGTGCATTATTGAAAAAATCAGATGTCCCCGTTACATCGAAGGAAAAAATAGTCTGTTGTGACCTTTTCAAATCGGCAATGATCTTGCGTGTAAATAAGTCCATTGAAGTATCGTAAGTTCGTTTCAAATTGCATTCCTGCATGGTATGCCTAATAATTTAATTCCTGTTTCATATCACTTATCACACCCCATTCACTTTGATATATGTATACATATTTCTTCGTATTGGAAAACAACCATTAGGAAAAAAATCCTGTGTTGACAATTATCTTTGAACAACAAACGGACTTCGTCAGGTGTCATTTTCTTGTTCTATTCAAAAATCAAAATGTTGAATAAATATTGTCCCTGACGAAAGCAATTTTAATGGAATAAAAGAATTGACACGGACGTAAAGGGCATTCGAATTAAGAAAGTTTGGCAATGCAGAAAGTTTGCAGAAAGTTTAATGACATTGAAATAACATGGAATTCTAATCCTACAGCCAATACAATACAATACAATATGCTTTATTTCAAAAACACTCAGTCACATTGACATGTGAAACAAGAGGTAAATTACAAAATAATATCACATAGAAATGAAATATATAGAAAATTACTTTACTTTATATTATAATATTTTAGATAACTTTGAAATGAATAAAGACACATTTTGAAGTACGTTAATATTAGTCAATGACAGTAGTCCTTTCATTTTTGCTTCACTCGGATATTTCACATAGTACTCTGGAATGTGCTGATTTCTGATATTTTTTACTAATAAAGAATTGCATTCAAATAAATAATGGTCAGGGGCGTAGCTAGGCCAATATGATGTGTACGCAATGCCGGGGAAAGAAGTCATACGGCGAGGGGTCTGGGGGCCGCTCAAGGCCTCAAGAAGCTCTAGAGTAAATGGTGCAAAATCCTGCATTCTCGCGATTTCCTGGGACTGAAAATGACCTCACAGAAATCTTATTTTCATGAGTAACAAGTCAACTTTTGAAAAAAATAGAGAAAAAAAACTTCTAATGTGTAGTGGGTAGAGCCTATTTATATATTAGGGAACAATTAAAATATATAGTGCCACCACTATATATTTTAATTGCTACCTTATCAGTCTCAACCCACTATACATTCACTGAGAAAATCCAAATTTCTAAGCCTTAAAGGGTATTTTTTTTTATTGAGAAAATACATAAATAAATCGAATCACATTTCTCTGTTTTATTTTATAAGAGAACAAGCAGTCTTTCTTTTAGCTTTTAATTCTCAAAGTTAGTTCTGAAAGTCAATGATCCTTTCCTTTCCAGTTATCCAAAACCGTGTCTGTTGAAATTTGTTTTTCGTGGTATGTTTTTAATAGAACAAGCCCAGATAAACGAATGGATTTCATTGTATTTCTTTAGTCGTCTCATGGTACTGAAAGAGTCAGTGGCGGATCCAGAAATTTTCATAAGTGTGGGCCCACTGACTGACCTAAGAGGGGGCCCGCTCCAGTCACGCTTCAATGATTCCCTATATAAGCAACCAATTTTTTCCAAAAAAAGGGGGGCTCGGGCCCCCTGCCCCCTCCTAAATCCGCCCCTGAAAGTGTTCTATCGTTGCCGTCCAGACCGACATACATGCATATTATATGTTAAGTATTTTAAAGATGCCCGGGTATAAATCTTGTTTATTACATCATAGTTTGGAAACCTTTAACTATACATTTGTATATAAATACTTTTGAAGTCCCAAAATCCACAAGGAAAAGCTTCAAACTAAATCCGAGTTCTTTTTATCAACTTCCAAAAACGAGTCTTTTATTTTTACAAAGCAAGGAAAACAAGCACTTTGAATTTTGCACATGGAGAATAAGCACTTTTAATCTCGAGACACGTATAATTTTAAAATGATCGAGGCACCCATCTTGTACGACCGAACATAAAATAAAAAAGTGAAAAACACGTTGATCGTAAAAAAAAAAAACGGCGAATAGGTTGCAAAAATATTACCCTTAATAGCACATCACGTTTTATTTCATCAGTCATTTTGAAATCTTCAGAAAAGATGTCAGGGTAAGGAGGCATAGTAGACGCACGTATTGTATTCTGAAACCCCGAGGACTCAGCTATTTTAATTGTTTGCATCAGCAGCACAATCACGATGCTGGTCCCGAAAATGTAAAGAGAAAACTAGTTTCCGGAACGGAATATAGTTACAAAGTGACTATTAACATATTTTTATAACACTTTATAATTAAATATATTACTTAAGTTTTATTCAAACTAGATTTACCATATTTTTATTTTTGTCAAATTTTCGATGTGTACGCAACTGCGTTTTTGCGTACGGGTTGCTATTGGTATTCATTGCCAATTGCAGTTAAACACAAATTACATGTCCTCTCTTCTTTTGGAATGTTATACCATCTTCCTAGCTCTACTGGAATTTTTACATTACAGCATCTTAATTTTGAAATATATTTACGCTCGAATGGTGTTAACTTTAAAAGATAGTTTTCTAAGCTAAGGATTGTTTTAAAAAGTTCATAAAATTCTCCTCTGAATGAGTTGTCAATTTGACTATGCCATTGTTGAATGAATGAATCTTTTAGTTTTTCTGTTAGTACGATTTTTAGTTGATTTATATCTAATGGTGATTGCTGAGTCCAAACATAGCTTAATCCGGCATTGTCTAGGATCGATTTAATATAATCCATCCATTTGAAAGTGTGATCTTCTTTTAAGTTGAACATAATTTGATAAAGTATACTGCTCAGTTTATTTTCATTGGTGAGAAGTTTGTTCCAAAAACACACCATTCTACATTTTATTACGGTATCTATTGGTGTACGACCAAGTTCTCCATATGTCATAAAATTTGGTGTCGACGATCTAATATTCAACACATTCTGGCAAAACTGTAGATGGATTTTTTCCAACATGTAATTGTTTCCGAATCCCCATATTTCACATCCATATGTCAGAATTGGAAGTACAAGTGCATCAAACAGTTGTAATTGTAAGTCGACAGGTATTGAGAGGTTACGCATCTTTGTATAGAGACTAAAAAGAGCTTTCTGTGCTTGTTCGCTAAGACGTTTCTTCGCTGTTGCAAATGAACCATTGTAATTAAAGGTTAGTCCTAGATATGGATAAGAATCTTGAATTTCAATATACTGGTTAAATATTTGAAACTTTGGTAATGTTCTTGATTTCCGTTTGCAGAACACAACAACCTTTGTCTTCGATAAATTAACGTTTAACTTCCATTGGACACAGTATCTTTCAAAAACATTTAAGGCGTGTTGCATTGATTCGGCCGTTTCAGATATAATTATAGTGTCGTCGGCGTACAAAAGAACGAAAAGTTTAATATATATATGCAAATGATTGTGGCAAATATTTTCGATAACTTGCAAGTTCTGAACATCATTCTCAGCAAAGAAAGACTCCAGATCGTTTAGATAAACAGCAAATAAAAAGGGGGATAAATTTTCTCCCTGTCTCACTCCAATGTTACAGTTGAAAACGGCTGACACTTCGTTCCCATTCCTTACGCAAGATTTAACATCACTATACATACTATATATTACCTTAAAAATTTTCCCAGAAATATTCGCCTTTTGTAATTTTATCCATAAAGATGTATGAGAGATTGTATCAAAGGCTCTCGAAAAATCAACAAAAGTGCAAAAGAGTTTTTTTCCAAGTGCTTGATAAATTGATATTAATGAATGTAATACAAATATGTTATCCAATGTACTATAACCTTTTCTGAAACCTGTTTGAGCCTCGGAAATCAGATTGACCTCAGTTGACAGTTCCCCAAGTCTTTCATTTAAGATAGATGTGAAAGTTTTACCAAGACATGACACTAATGTTATTGGTCTGTACGAACTAGGATCATATATATTGCCTTTATTCTTGAAGATAGGCTTAATAATTCCCATTGTCCATGAATCTGGTACCTTCCCAGTATTTAAAACAATGTTGAATAACTTGTGATAGATGGTCAACATTTCCTTAATCGTATGCTTAATATGTTCATTCACAATACCATCATATCCGAAAGCCTTATTGTTTTTAAGTTTTTTGACGACTTTCAAAATTTCTTCTTCTGTGATTGGAGAATTTAAAATTCTGTTAATGTTCTCTGGTGGTACCTTTGTTAAATCTATGTCTGAGTTGTCTTCAATGACTTCATCTTGGCTTAGACGTTTAAAATGTTCATATAAGTCTTCAATTTTAACAGCATCAGTTTTATTTGATTTGTTGGTATTTATACTATTTAATTTTTGCCATAGCCGTTTTGTGTCAGATTTAGCCAGTTTTCTAAGATCTTTTGCGGTATTCATTTGGAAATCATTATAACTCCGATTTAGTTCTTTTTTATAAGATTTACTTGCTTCTTTTAAAGCTTTTTTTATTTTCTTTACTCTTTAAGTTCCCGTATCTTTGTCTAGCCTGATGAAATAAATTTCTTTTGCTCTTGCATCCTCTTTTATACCATGGTTTTTAGAGAAATAAAAGATGGACACTGACGATGAAAAGTGTGTTATTGAATAATATACTTATTAAATTAACCATAAAGAATAATTTGTAAAACAAACTCACGTACTACGCCATATTTACATGTTGTATAATGTCCATCCATGTCCATCGGGTCAGTTGTTCTGTCTACATACATAATTCTATGATTTATGTTGTAAAATTTGTTGTTCAAAGACAAGCGATTAATTAAATGCACATAAATACTAGATAAAAAGTTATTGAAACTATCATACGAAATAAATGCGCCAGAAAGAGAACAATTCATTTGAATTAAAATGTGTTTAATTATTTTTTAAAAGTCAGAATACCACACAGAAAGTTACAGATTGTACTAGCAAACTTTCAAAAAATTGTAAAAAAAAATATTATATAATTTGAATTGAAATTCAAGATCTAATATCGAAACCATTAAAACAATATAGAAGTAATTTATAGATTGTAAGTGTAATGCAATCCATTGGTGCGGGAATGATACGGTTTCAGTTCCAAAATTTAAAAAAAAATGTTATCTGTTTGTTCTTTGATGAATGGACAGCAAATAGTACTATCTAAAATATAAAGTAGACCACAATGTTCTTGTGCTAAACTTTATAAACGTCGAAGGTTTAATGAAAAACTGTCTAGTTTGAATCCTATTATTTCTTCAACTATGTCAAGACATCCACAGAAACACCTGCATTTCTATTTGTTTATCTTTTTCATCCAAAAAACAGCTGGAAAAAGTGAGAAAATAAAGCTGATTACCGAAGAACTAACATAACAATTACGTAACGTCTGATTAACTGTCAAGAACCTAGCGGGCGCCAAAAATTATGGAAATCGACAAATCTTTTTAGTTCAATGTATCCTAGTCGGATTTATTATATATTAAATCTTTTGTTTTAGTTCGTCTTTTACGAAAACATTTCCGTTTGACATAATAAACCCTTGAACCTTTTAGAACCGACGCTTCTTATTTCACCAGAGTTAAGGTCATTATTTATCTACTATCCAGAAGAAGAAAATACAAATCGGACCGCCAAGTTAACTGATTTCGTAAAAATCTGTTTGCTTTAAGTCGAAAAATTAATTCTGGGAACAAAAACTTTCATCCTTTCAAAAGATATCAAATGTTGTTGAAGAAAAACAAAACACAATTTGTGAAGAAAAAGACGGTTATATATATATATTACATGCAAACGTAAATAAATCTCAATGATTACCATCGTCAGACATGCTATTGTCGAAAAAGTCTCAGTGTATATCCCTTTCAGAAAAAAAAAATCGCCAGTTTCAGGTAATTGCATGCGTTTGCTTGTCTTGTGATTTGTATAATGATAAAATTATTTATTTTTCACAGTTGAAAACTTCAAAAGCGAGATAAAACCACGGCCAAAAACAAAAAGGACCACTCTATAGTACACAGAAACTAAACTAAAGAGCACAACCCACATCCATCAAAAACACAAAGGGTGAGAGGGGTAGGGATTGTGAGAAAATGCGTTCTTGAAGGTCAATTAGAAGGTCGTATTTCATTGAATCTTGGTGTTGCTGATGACAATATACAGTTCCGTACTGATTACTTTTGGGTAAATGAAAATCGAAGAAGAGATATAGGGATATTGAAACGACAAAATGAAGCTATAAACCATAAACATTCTATAATTGTCAATCAAATCATATGAATGACCGTATAACTATCAATGGGATAACTATCTGGAATTCTTGGTGATTCCTATGAGAATAAATGTTCTAAGCGATTTACGATAGATGTGCATGTAAGTTATAAAATAATGCATTTCTACTTCTCGAAGACAATTGTCATTATGACCAAACCTTGCAATGACATTCTATCTCTAATTCTTATTCAAATTATTGCGAGTTGAAAGTATTCGTTCATTAACGTTATTGGTAATGTATTGCTTTATTATGCTAATCTTACAATATATATGCATCAAATGTTTTACAAAGTTTGCTACATTGTACTCAAGATTTCTTTCAAGTAAATGGTATAATTAAACTTTTTCACAAACAACTCTAGGATTTTTTTCTCATGCCATTATAGACTTGACTATAAAACAGATATGTTCTAGTGCAATATGCAATAACATCTGATGTTAGTACAAAATGTGAAATCAGGCCGGGCCTTTCCCACAAACACTGGTTCGATGTCTTGTCTTGTTTAGGTCCAGAGATTATATCAAATCATAATACATAATTAATTCACCCATTTCATCTTTTTTGTTTTTTATCTACTGTACCATTTGAAGTTATTTGATTCATTCATAAAATGTCAGCGATAAAAATGTTGGGAAAATATGGACCTTAAAACACGATAATATAATATATGGACGTTGTCTGTCACTGATTAAGGAATGTTACTTGAGTGATACAGCAATGACAATGAGCACAATAACAGGGTATACTATTCCGGACGAAATAATGAAATAATTTAATTGAATCAAGTTCATGTTACATAACTCTATATAATTTTTACATGATGAATTACCTTAATTCCATTTAGTATGACAATTGTACAACAGATTTTTTTAGAACTTGAATTCCTCATTAAAATGTCTGTTATTGCTACAAACGATTGTCAACATGTTTACCATTAGGACTGATGTCTCCATTAATACTAGATGATATCAGGACTAGGAAGGTCAGATAACATCTAAACTCCTATTGTCCCTTTTCGTCCTTAGATAAATACGATACCTAGTTAATAGTTTTGGATTAGTTCTATTAATGATACCCGATCTCACATTCCATATGGGATATCATATTGTTCTATCAGTAACCGGACATGAATGTCAAAATGTATTTTAACCACTGTCAGCAGATAGATTCACAATGACTGTCAAATAATTCACAAAGGAAAATATCAGCTCACTTTAATTTTTACTGGAAAACAAGATGAACAGTTTATAAAAACTCCATATCGTAATCATTCGGGATAGATATGTTTAAAAAAAAAATACCATAAAAGGGAATAAACATAAGAGCTTGAATCTGCCAAAAAACATGACAATTTGATATGTATTTTTTACCTTCCCTTTACTTTTTCGGATTACGGTTTTTGTCAGTCTGTTATAATTTTCTAGATAAATAGCAAAATTTAAGAAAAAATGTCGAAACATCTTCATTCTAGAACAGTTACTCAAACCTACTGAGTTAGTACTAAGTGCTTGTAATGTTTGCTATTAACAGTTTCTGTCTATATAACCGTTGTAAAATAATCAAGATGATAAGCAAAAAAGTAAAAGCTGTAAAATTATCAAAAAATAGTATTTGAGGGCTAAAAATCCTAGAGTGAATAAAGCCGTTCGCTGGTGTTGGTCATATTAGCATTTTTGTACATCCTGTATTGCTGAAAATTTTGCTGTCTACCTACATGTATATATTATGTTTCAAGTATTCAAAACAATCTAAAAAGTCTAAAATAGTCTTACGAAGACTCTGAAGAACTCACGGAAGGAGTCGTCCAATTGTTTAAGACAAAATGTATTTTTGTAGTTGCTGAATTGCTGACCACGTGTGCTATTTATATATTGAACTTATCTGTTATAAACTTCAACGTTAAATGACAAAATACCTTTTGTAATGATTAGTCAAAAATCATTATTTAAGGGCGATCTTATAATAGTCATCCAATGTTATCAGGCATAGCATTTTATTTTGAGTTTGAAGCAGGCGTTTTTCCTGAAAAATCCGACAAATTCGTTCCTTTGGTATTATACCATTTTATTTTCAGTTTGAGCCAGGCGTTTTCCTGAAAAATCCGACAAATTCGTTCCTTTGGTATTATACCATTTTATTTTCAGTTTAAGCCAGGTGTTTTCCTGAAAAATCCGACAAATTCGTTCCTTTGGTATTATACCATTTTATTTTCAGTTTGAGCCAGGCGTTTTCCTGAAAAATCCGACAAATTCGTTCCTTTGGTATTATACCATCTTATTTTCAGTTTCAGCCAGGCGTTTTCCTGAAAAATCCGACAAATTCGTTCCTTTGGTATTATACCATTTTATTTTCAGTTTGAGCCAGGCGTTTTCCTGAAAAATCCGACAAATTCGTTCCTTTGGTATTATACCATTTTATTTTCAGTTTGGGCCAGGCGTTTTCCTGCAAAATCCGACAAATTCGTTCCTTTGGTATTATTACAGATTATTCATACTGGTGTTTTCAAAAGGCAACACACAGTACTGAACATCGTCTAATTCGCTGGAAATAATTGTTATAATTAATTATTGCATTCATAATATCATTACAAAGGTCGTTCAATATTCGGTCAGATATATATTTTATGAAGACATCTATTTTCTTTTGAATTATATAAGTATTCAAAAATCCTAGACAATCTGGTGCAAAAATCTACAATATTTAATAAAAATGTTCGTCTATATTATAAAAATCGCGTATTTATGCATGTAATGAGAAAGTCTCTACATGTAATAAAACAACCCATACAGTCTGACAGGCTCGATTTATTTGATAAGCGATATATATCGTTTATTTAATATTTGATATAGTCATACATTTTTTGTTTCATAGTTGAGTTAAAATGGTTTATTTGCAATGGGTAATATATATATTGGATATTTATGTTATTTTTATAGCAATAAGATATGTATTGGTTACATATGCATCCTATAATGATCTATAATGTTATCACAGCTTGACAACAGTCTGACATGTGATAGCCAAACGTGCATATTGTTTTATCAATTATCCGGTTACTTGAAAATAATTAAGACTTCAAGTTGTTGTGATACCAAATGAGACAGATATCCACCAAATGTCACAGGACAATGATGACAACATCGACTTTGGAGAACGTCGAATTCGTGATATCAATATCTTGGTATAGTGCTGACGTAAAACAATGACAAAGTATATATCTAAGCAGGTACACAGAGTAAACATTTCCATGATTGAGATTTTAATTGCTTTGCAGTCTAGATATGGTTTTCAATTATCGTTTATTCATTATCTGTTCTGCAGCAAAAATTGCGGTAAATTTTAAAGTCATATGAAACGAGTGACCGGTGAAAAATAATGTTATTCCAATTCTTGAACCAAAGCATACAAACATAATAAACTTAGTCTTCTGTGCACGATTTTATCATGCTGTGCAAGATTTTATCATTTTTTTCACATCGTATAATCGTCATTTTTTTTCAATCGGTCAGTGTTGTTGTGAAAAAATAGCAGGTATAATTAAAGTTCGTGTTTGACGCCGAAGTTTAACGATTGTCACTTGTTTTTCAACAATCAACAAAAAAACATGGATATTGAACACGTGTTTTTCATGTACAATCAGATAATAGTTTATTTTAAGGACATCGATCCATGCGTATTACGATCACCGGCTTTTTCCGAGATGGGTCACACTGAGGTCACATACGGAAAATCACATTCGGGAAATTGCTTTCCCGGAAGAATTAAAAGAAAGTAAACTTCTTCTAAGTGTGAACAAATTAAAAGAATTTTCTTCAGACAAAAGTGTATGTACATAAGTTTTATAATAAAAACTATCTATTGAGTTATACAAAAACATATGCATTATTTTTTTAATTTGAGATTTCTTATGACTTTAAGTTTATTTTTGTTCTGCACTTTCCATTATAAGATACAAACAAAAAAAAACATTTTACGCAACAGTCAAATTGCAAACGTACGTTTATTTACGAAACCGTAAATAAACGTACGTTTGCAATTTGACTAGAACAGAAATTAAAATGTCCAAGAAGTAAATTGACACTATTTCAATTTAAAAGTTAACGGTAGCTATTTGTGTGCACCAGAAGTTCTATTCTACAATTGGTGTCTCTTCAGTGACTCGAATGTCACATGTGGCGCAGGATCTGCTTACCCTTCCTGGTGAGGCATCTGAGTCATTGATTGTCTCTTCTTGTCTCAGAAAAAAATTGTGCTATATCAAGGTTTATAAGGGAAAAAATTCAGCTGAGCCATTGAAGAGGAAATTTTTTTCTGAGACAAGTGCTTGTAGAAAAAGATCTTTATGTACAATTTTACAATTTATCAGGACTTATATGTATTGTTTCATTCATTGAATTGATATTTAAATCCAATTAATCAATCAAAATTACAAAATAATGTTAAACAACGTTAATATAATTTCCGACAATGATGCATTCTGATAAATTCCGGAGATATTAGGCGAGTCCGGTATCTCAAAATTTTATGTGTTGTCTTTGTCAGCTACACGTTTTATATCTCGAATAATTTGCTATAAAATTTATGCTGTATGATAAATAAAGATTAGCGGAAAAATTAGATTTGTCGAGGCTCATTTGTCCGATTTGTCTGGAGAAAAAACCTTGTATTGGTCCAATTTAAGTGACTTCCACTCGTTACAAGTCCTTGAATTGTAAGTTAAATATGTCAGTCAGGTGCTGTCTGTAAAGAGGTCGACGTCAGTAATATGAGGCAGGCACTACCTGTGGAAGGGGACGAAGTTAGTGTATTATTTTTCAATACTACAATGTATAGTCGATTAGTCCGAGATAACTTTTACGTCTAACAGCTATTTTGTCCCTTATCAAAAATTAGATACAAGCCTGTCCAAAAGAGATGCTCTGTTTCGTTTCTTCTGGAGCCGACTCGTGTGGTCCGCAAATAGTAAAAAAATAGCATAAGGACCTAAGAACGATGGTTCCGCAGCCAGCTAACTCATGCAGTAATGGTGTTGAAATTATATAAATCGGGCATCAAATTGTTAATTTTTCATTTATCACTTCATTTATGTAAGTTTCACCTACCTCCCACCCTTTATTTTCTCCTATTTAAACAGTTTTCAAAGTGACCCATTGTTCATATATTTTAAAGTTCATCACAACAAACAGACAAATATGGCTGTATACACCTTATCGCTATTCCCGGCTCACCCGAGAAACGGTACCGCTAGAACTATTGATGTCATTGAACAATCACTTTTCCATTGTGGTGTCAGATATTTTCTATTATGATGTCAAAATTTTACTGTAACCTGTGTGATGTGCAGTAATGGTGGACAAATACATTTGTAGCGATAAGGTGTATTTATCTGTTTATATGACAAAAACTACTCTGAGTACAGACTTACCTGTCCAGTTAAAAAAGTCTTAAGGCCTGGCATCCACTAGATATATAAAGTTAAATGCATTTTGTGTTACAGAAAGATAGAAATCTTAATTTTGTACATGTACAGACATGACAGGTTTTTAAAACTTTTTAAATAGTTTTATTTAACTTAAAATTAAAATGCAAAAATTAAACAATTGCAAAGTAACCTGTGACTTCAAAACAACTATTTTATGAAAGTTGTAAAAACCACTCATTTAAGTGACAATTTAGAACACTATCAGCTGATAATTGATTTTCTGTCAAAATTTAAACATTTCAAAAGTCCAAGGATAAAGGGTAAAAGTCAAAGAAGGACACCCTATCCCCCTTAAAAAAGATTGATGATGTGGAACTAATAATTACTTCATTAGAATAATTTCAAAGTTAATTTTTGTCAATGATTTTTTAGGCAGTTAAGCTGCCTTATGCGAGCACCCTAGATTTGTGTTCTACCCAATAAATGCTGAAATATATGCCATTGTTATTATCTAGCTGGATGTTATGTTATTCATAACTAATTGGACAGTTTTTTCATACTTTTAATTCTTAATTACAAAAAATATGATCAGAAAAACCTGAAATGATCGTTGATTTATCCAAAAGTTTTGAAGTTGCACATAGGAAGTAGGGCACATTAGGAAAATTTATGTAGTTTATTATCCCCTGAGATTTTGGCTAAGCTGTCAAAGAACAAATGTATGAAATGTTGAATCGCCGAAAATTTCTAAAGACAAGTAGTTTAGTTTTTCCAAATGGCAAAAGTCGTAGGAATATTGTTTGTCGTCAATACGTAGTCAACTACGTCAGTAGTCTTAAAATAAGTTCCATTGTTCATGCTGTTGGCGGCAATTTTAAATCATAAGACGAAATTTTTGTATCTTTTCAATTTGGAGGCAGGGGTTCAATTAGCGGTTGTCCGAGGTCTGCTAACTTCCACTTTTGCAGTCGGACTTTCGACTTGCATGGTTACTAGCTACGCTCGACATGCACGACTTGAGAGGAAATAAAAAAATAACTTTGCAAACCTTTTTACCAAAGTCTCCTAATAAACGATCTCAAAACTTGTTTTTAGCATTATTATTCATGACAGCGATGTTTATTTTGTTCAACCGCTAGCTTTGTACAGAAAATCGCCGACAAATAATGTGTAAATTCGAGTAAAATTGTATCTGACAAAAACAACATTGAAAACAAAATGGCTGACATGAGAAGAAAATTCTAATATCGGATCCGATTCCGTAAGCGGATATGGGTAATTCCGGATTTTTGCGATCTTTGAACTTTTAAAAAATCAGACAGATGACAAAATACATCTTTGCATGGTAAATAAATATAAACACTAGAATTGAAAACCAAAAGATATATGTAAAAGAATGAAAAAACAGAAAATATTTTGTACTGAAAATGTGAGAAACGTACAATTAAATACACTGATGATGAAGTAGAGCAGAATATAATGGTGCAACAGTGCCAGCGTTCTGAAGATCCATAGGTATCCATAGGAAACTCAAAATTACTTTTTGACAAATTTTAATGTCAAAATCCAATACTATGTGAGTTTTTGTGACAGCTGGGAACAGTATATCTAACAATATATATGGTTCTGTTGACAGTATAAATTTTCTTTATCAGTAATAAATGTTGGTAAAGCAAGTTAGATGCTTTTAAAGTGTAAACATATTACTAAATGGGTATTTTTTTTCTCAATTTTGATGGGTCAGTTAAAATAGCGGGAAGTTTCTTATTTTACACATATGGCTAAGTATTCAGTATAGTGTTGTTAGTGTGTGACAACATGTATGATTTTAAAAGTAGCTGTTTCAATCTTAATAACATGATTTTCTGAAAGGAGAATGATTCTAGTTTAGGGTTTTACATGTAAAAAGATAGTTATTTAGTCAGAAAACATAAAATTAGACCTAAATAGCATGTTGGACAGAGGTTATGTTGGACGTAACAGGACATTGAAAAATTGAATATTTTCCTTTTATATGAAGGCCTAGTTAATAAATATATCAATTTTTCTCTAACAGTTCATAAGATCTTCAATTAAAGTATATCATTTTGTTAAATTTTTCAAAAACTAACTTATAAGTTGGAAAAATCTTAAAATATGTCGGACAAACGGGGACATTTTTGGATGAGAATTTGTTCCATTTGCATCATTGAAAGTCAAAAACAAAATCAAAACTATGCTGTTTATACTAATATCTACAGCTGGTGTTCCTCAGCAAGAGGTAAAATGGTTCATTATTAAATAAATGGATAAAACAAAACCATAAAAAACTGTAGGACAAAAATAGGACAGATTATATTCCCTGTCGGACAAACATAGGACAGAATTCATTAATTTACTGATCCTAATGGGAATTTAAAAATGGGCACCTCTTAAGAAGAGACTAGGAAGGGTCTGAGAACTATTTTTTAGTTTATGTGGACTTGTTAGTTGTTAACAAGGTTCTTTTTACTTTTAAAAAGCTGTTACGTCCAACATTAGAAGATTTTGTCCTACGGTTCGTCCAACAGAAAATTAATGGACTCTTGTTACGTCCTAATTTTCAAAATTATGTCAAATTTAGACTGTCAACAGTTTAAAACCTCTTTATTTTTCATTTATATGGTAGTATTTAAGGTTAAGTAATTGTCAAAGTAGAAGCGAAATTGATTCTGTGACTTGTGGTAGCCATTTAAGAGAATATCTTGGATGTTGGACGTAACATTTTTTTGGACAAATGTTGGATGTAACTTCCATCTCTTGGTTGGACAGAAAGAGTGTTCACCCCTTCAATGTCGTTGACCTCAAGTAAAAAGGAACAGTTGACAGCAATACCGTATGCACATCGCGATTGTAGTAAAATTTGTTGTCATAAACATTAAAAAAAACTTAAACTGAGTTGGCAACTTGCAAATGAAAATTGAAATGTTCGCCCGTAACGGTTGGACAGATTTTTCAAGAGTAAACTTTAATGACAATTCCTGAAAAAAATAAAACTTTCTGCTGTAACTTCATGATGAATTATCACATTTTAGTTAATAAGCTCAAGCCTCAAGATATTTTGTGCATTTAATTGCCCTCTATGTTACATAACTTATATTTCGTTTTCACATAGGAAGAAGACAGAAAATGTTAGTCCAACAACATGACCATTTAAAATTGTTTTTAATCCTTATTTTTCGATGATTTTTCATGTTTTAGTGTCCTTAACCTTGCCAACCCTATTGTTTTACCTGAAAATCCTTTTTACCTAGTTGCCATTCATACAAAAAGGTTAATAAAACAATTTTGATTTTGGGTCATTCGACCATGTCACAAAATAAGCATGCAAAAAATAGGGAATTCAACACTTCATTTATAAAATACTTTATTCAACAATAAACTTTTCATATGAGACTGTTTATATTATCTCTTCATCATGCAGTGAATTGATTAGCTACCTGCATTGAAACTCAAAATAATTTAAAATATGAAAAAAATGCATTTTTCTGGGACACCCATTGAAACAGCACTTTACTGAATACTTAGCCATATACATGTAGTGCAACTAGATTATATGATACCTGAATGTAAGCAAATTATATGTATGTGGAGTCCTTTGAGGCACTCTACCCCCTCCTGTTTGATAACTTTGAAACAGATGAGATCCCAACCTCTCAACCATATACATTCATGTATGGGACTATATAACTAATCAAATGAAATATAGGTGAAGTTCCTAGGGTCATCCACCACCTCCTGCTTCAGAACTTGGGAACAGTCAAGATCCTCACCCCTCAACCATATTTTTTTATGTATGGGACAATATAACCAATCAAATGAAATACAGGGGGAGTCCCTGGGGTCACCCCACCACTCCTGTTTTGGAACTTTGAAACAGTCGAGATCCCCACCCCTAAACCATATATATTCATGTATGGGACAATATAATAAATCAAATGAAATATAGGGGAGTCCCTGTGGGTCATCCCACCCCTCCTGTTTGAGAACTTGGAAACAGTCGAGATCCCCACCCCTAAACCGTATATATTCATGTATGGGACAATATAATAAATCAAATGAAATATAGGGGGAGTCCCTGTGGGTCATCCCACCCCTCCTGTTTGAGAACTTGGAAACGGTCGAGATCCCCAACCCTAAACCATATATATTCATGTATGGGACAATATAACAAATCATATGAAATATAGGTGGAGTTCATGGGGCCACTCTACCCCTTCCTGTTTGAGAATTTGAAAACGGTTGAGATCCCCTCCATTAACCATATATATTCATGTATTGGACAATATAACAAATCAAATGAATTATAGGGGAGTCCCTAGGGTCACTGCACCCTCATGTTTGAGAACTTGGAAACAGTTGAGATCCTCACCACGTAACCATATTATACTCATGTATGGGACTAAATAACAAATCAAATAAAATATAGGGGAAGTCCCTGTGGTCACCCACCCCTCCTGTTGTTTGAGAAATTGGAAACAGTCGAGATCCTAACCTTAAATTAAACCATATATTTTCATGTATGGGACAAAGGAACAAATCCAATGAAATATAGGGGAAGTCACTGGGCCCCCCCCCCCCTAAACCATATATATTCATGTATGGGACAATATAAAAAATCAAATGAAAAATAGGGGTAGTCCCTAGGGTCAGTCACACCCTCTTGTTTGTGTTTTGAGAACTTGTAAAAGATTGAGATACCAACTCCTAAACCACATTCATTTCTGTTTGTCATTTCAAAAAGATTGAATGACATACAAGGTCAATCTCATAGGCGTCACATATGCATATCACTTTGCTAGACATAACACCTGTCATTTTATTCCAAACTTAGACATCATGGACTTGGGTTGAAGGTGGGAGTCATTTACATTTACTATGGGCAGGTCAGTCAGACCTCACCTTTGATTCTTGTAGTAGTAAACATTTGTCTGATTTGTGTCTCATAACTTTTGTACTGTAGAACACAAACTCAGTTTTCTTTCCGTGAAAGCAAGTCCATTCATACTTTTACAAGCTCGTACTAAAGTCAACTTGAAATACTAACAGTCAGCTAATACGAACAATTACGATCAACTAGAAGAACTGCAATCATTGCGAATTTGTACCACTGCTGACTCGAGACTCATGACCATGAAAAAAGAATATACTTGATATATACGTTGCTATTGAAAACCTTGATAAAATATGAATTATTTGCCTTAATGATTAATTCATTAAATGAACATAAATGTACAATTATATATGAATGTTTAATGTTTGTTCTTTTAAATCTTTAAAAAAAAATTGAAGCATTGCCACAGTTTTTATAATTATGTTCGCCTTGGTTTTTGGTTAACTGCCTACAGTGCTTACAGCACTTTGATTTTAAATAACTTTATTCCTTTATTCCTTACCCAAAATGTGGGAAGGATAACATAGTTTGATTTTTTTTTCAGTTCTGAAAATGGCAGATCAGAAGAATATTTTTACATTCAAAGATGAAAGACCCCAACAATGTCCATCATTAGAATACAGTACAGATTTTTTACACAATAAAGTGCCATTAGTAATAGATAATGGTATGTTTTTGTATTTTCTGTTATGATACAATTAGATAACTTTATTTATTTTCTGTTATGATAGATAAGGGTATGTATTTTCTATTAAAATAGATAAGGGTATGTATTTTCTATTAAAATAGATAAGGGTATGTATTTTCTGTTATAATAGATAAAGGTACAATGTATATATTGTCTGTTATGATAGATAAGGTTATGTATTTTCTATTATAATAGATAAGGGTATGTATTTTCTGTTATGATAGATAATAGTTTGTATTTTCTGTTGATTAACATAGCAGTACTAGTTGTGAAAGATTTAAGTTGGGTACAACTTTTATAAGCAGTATACATGTTTTAAGATGTAATTAGAAAAAGAAGATGTAGTATGATTGCCACTGAGACATCTCTCCACAACTACACCTTTTCACTAGCAGGTCAGTTTCAGTAAACTACTTTCTGCTTTACTAGTGGTTGCTGTTGTGTTGCTTGTTGCATAATTTAATAATTGTTAGTTGCTAAACATTCAGTGACAACAATCTCATACATGTTAAGGACTATTTTTGAGAAACATAGATATCCCATTTGTGCAAATTTTATAGAATTTATATTTTAACTTTAAGTCAAGTTATTGACTTATGCATTGTGTATTGTGACAGGTACATATCAATGCAGAGCTGGTTGGGCCACCAGTGACAAACCACAGCTAATATTCAAGAATATAACAGCTAAACCAAGGGGTAAAAAGGTAAGTTGCAACTACAAACAGTGACAAAGTAAATTTTGGATTTATAAAAGCCTGGCTGTAAGCTTTAAAGCTTAATAAATGGTTTATAATTTAGTTAAATTCCTTTAATTACTGATGCACTTTTTACAAGTTTTTGTGCTTTAAGGGGAAACTATGAGTACTGTCATGAATGTGTATAGCCATATTTGTACATGTATTTAGTGAAAGCAAAACTAAAATTGAGAATGGAAATAGGAAAAACTATGTACCAAATATCATCAGCAAAACAAGATCTTATAAGTTGCCATGGCCCAACTCATCTACTGATTCCTCCATTACAAGTTATTTAATTACCTTAGATTAGATATTTAAACATATTTGTGAAAACTTCAGGATGTAGAGAAAAAGTATTTACAGTAAGATTGAGGAGCAATGAAAGAATGGATTATGTTAGACAACTTTAATATCAGTCAACTTCATGTAGGTGCTATTGTCTAGTCTGTGCCAAACTGTTTAAGAGTTTGTCTGACCGAAAAAAGAAATTTGAACTTTTCTACTATATATGCAACTAAAAAATCTTAAAAATTCTGTCTGACTGAATAATTTTTTATCTGTCATTTTGTCAGTCAGACAGAGTTTGGGATACACTTATCATGCTTATTATCATGTACTGACTTGAATTATCAGTCAGCTCCAAGAAGAAGTTTTGGCAAATTGCAAAAAGTATTTGGGTCTAACAAATAAACCAATTAACATGCACAACATTTTATATATATTTTAGAATGCACAAACATGCAAGTACTTTATATTGTGATAAAGCAAAACATATACAATAGCAATGTCTGAACATTTTTTGAGAAATTACTCCTACAATTTCAAATATAAAGAAGAGAAGAACTTGAAAATGTAAAGTGACCATAATTTAGAATTCCCAACTAGGGATCAATGCTTTAATTTCACAATGATTTTTCTGAAACATTTATAAAATTGACTATCATTTATGTAGATGTTAATTAACATGATATGTTTTACAGGAGACAGACACACAAGTAGGAAATGAAATAAATACAACAGAGGTTGCAAAATGGTTAATTAGGTCACCATTTGACAGAAATGTAGTGACATTGTATGATGTTCAGGTAGGTTAACACTTTTTTGAGTGCTATCTACTCAGATCAAATTAAACCTATATGAAAGCTCATAAAATAAAAATACAAACCTATATGAAAGCTCATAAAATAAAAATAAAAATATAAACCTATATGAAAGCTCATAAAATAAAAATATATACCTATATGAAAGCTCATAAAATAAAAATACAAACCTATATGAAAGCTTATTCTATATGAAATCTCATAAAATAAAAATACAAACCTATATGAAAGCTCATAAAATAAAAATATCAACCGATATGAAAGCTCATAAAATAGAAATACAAACCGATATGAAAGCTCATAAAATATAAATACAAACCGATATGAAAGCTCATAAAATAAAAATACAAACCGATATGAAAGCTTATAAGATAAAAATACAAACCTATATGAAAGCTCATAAAATAAAAATATAAACCTATATGAAAGCTCATAAAATAAAAATACAAACTGATATGAAAGCTCATAAAATAAAAATACAAACCTATATGAAAGCTCATACAATAAAAATATAAACTGATATGAAAGCTCATAAAATAAAAATACAAACCGATATGAAAGCTCATAAAATAAAAATACAAACCTATATGAAAGCTCATAAAATAAAAATACAAACCTATATGAAAGCTCATAAAATAAAAATACAAACCGATATGAAAGCTCATAAAATAAAAATACAAACCTATATGAAAGCTTATAAGATAAAAATACAAACCTATATGAAAGCTCATAAAATAAAAATATAAACCTATATGAAAGCTCATAAAATAAAAATACAAACCGATATGAAAGCTCATAAAATAAAAATACAAACCTATATTAAAATAAAAATATAAACCTATATGAAAGCTCATAAAATAAAAATACAAACCTATATGAAAGCTCATAAAATAAAAATACGAACCGATATGAAAGCTTATAAAATAAAAATATAAACCTATATGAAAGCTCATAAAATAAAAATAAAAATATAAACCTATATGAAAGCTCATAAAATAAAAATATAAACCTATATGAAAGCTCATAAAATAAAAATATATGAAAGCTCATAAAATAAAAATATATGAAAGCTCATAAAATAAAAATATAAACCTATATGAAAGCTCAAAAAATAAAAATATAAACCTATATGAAAGCTCATAAAATAAAAAATACAAACCTATATGAAAAGCTCATAAAATAGTAATACAAACCGATATGAAACCTCATAAAATAGTAATACAAACCTATATGAAAGCTCATAAAATAGTAATACAAACCGATATGAAAGCTCATAAAATAGTAATACAAACCGATATGAAAGCTCATAAAATAGTAATACAAACCGATATGAAAGCTCATAAAATAGAAATACAAACCTATATGAAAGCTCATAAAATAGTAATACAAACCTATATGAAAGCTCATAAAATAGTAATACAAACCTATATGAAAGCTCATAAAATAGTAATACAAACCTATATGAAAGCTCATAAAATAGTAATACAAACCTATATGAAAGTTCATAAAATAGAAATACAAACCGATATGAAAGCTCATAAAATAGTAATACAAACCTATATGAAAGCTCATAAAATAGTAATACAAACCGATATGAAAGTTCATAAAATAGAAATACAAACCTATATGAAAGCTCATAAAAGAGTAATACAAACCTATATGAAAGCTCATAAAATAGTAATACAAACCGATATGAAAGCTCATAAAATAGTAATACAAACCTATATGAAAGCTCATAAAATAGTAATACAAACCGATATGAAAGCTCATAAAATAGTAATACAAACCGATATGAAAGCTCATAAAATAGTAATACAAACCGATATGAAAGCTCATAAAATAGTAATACAAACCGATATGAAAGCTCATAAAATAGAAATATAAACCTATATGAAAGCTCATAAAATAGTAATACAAACCTATATGAAAGCTCATAAAATAGTAATACAAACCTATATGAAAGTTCATAAAAGCTCATAAAATAGTAATACAAACCGATATGAAAGCTCATAAAATAGTAATACAAACCGATATGAAAGCTCATAAAATAGTAATACAAACCTATATGAAAGCTCATAAAATAGTAATACAAACCTATATGAAAGTTCATAAAATAGAAATACAAACCTATATGAAAGCTCATAAAATAGTAATACAAACCTATATGAAAGCTCATAAAATATTAATACAAACCGATATGAAAGGTAGCCAATGGAAAATACTTATATGAAGAGTAACAAATTAAATTATAAGAAAGCTTATCAAAATTATAGATTTTAATTCTTATGAAACATTTATCTTATATATGTAACAACATGAATACTGAAAATCTGTTTTGATTATTTCTAAGAATGAAATATACTATTTTGGTTTCCAGGAACAAATATTTGACTATATATTTTCACATCTTGGTTTGAACACAGATGGGTATATTGACCACCCTGTGGTGTTAACAGAGCCTGTATGTAATCCTAACTACTGTCGTCAGCGTAGGTATCATTACTAACTGTTTTAATTCATATCATGTGGCTAAAAAAACTGTAATTTCATTCTTCCTTATAAAATCCTCAAATGGATTTCAAAATAAAAATTTTTTTTTTGGTATTGTGAAAACTCTCCACCAGAGACTAAAGAACCAAGATGTCAACAATTATATATTTTTACGGCATTCAACAATAAGCAAAACTGAAACTGTATTGAAAGCTGTAAAAGGCCCAGACCATGAGGTAATATGAAAAATTCAAAACAAAAAAATAAAAACAAAAAAATATATAAGTTTGGATTTGGTGGTTCTGAAAAAAAGAAATGTTATTACATATTAATAAAAATAAAATAAATAAATAAATGACTTATTTTATTATAGTGTCACATATTTGATCAGACATATATATATATACACAATTACATAAAGTGATAAACAACACAAAATAAAATGACCAAATATCCAGCCTTATGTAGACTTATGAGACACTTATGTACAAACATTTCTAAAACCTAAAGGTTAAAAAAATAAAGAAATCACTAAACAAGTCATTTTAGTCTATAAACTGTATGTATAAAATTCAAAATTAATACAGAATCTTTCCTTTTTTCCAGAAATGTCAGAGCTTTTATTTGAATGTTACAACATACCTCAAGTTTCGTATGGTATTGATGCCATGTTCAGTTTGTATGCTAACCATGACAGGATGGGTATGCATGATAATAATAGTTTCTACAATGTGTTAGATAAATATACTTTGTGAAGACAAGGAGATTTTGGATTTATGTCAATGAGTCTGAAAACCAATGTCTTGAAACATTGAAAGTTGTGAAGAGGTCGGCACACTAATTATAGCTAACAGATGTCTTCTGATATAAAGCAAAACTATGCATTTATATGAAGTTGGTATTAGGCTTTAAAAAAATTAAATAGGAAGCAGAAAATAAATCTCTGATACTATGAAAATTATTAGGCCAGACAAAAATGTTTGATATAATTTTCTAACAAGAATTGATGGAAGAATTGAAAAGAGAACAAATCACAAATACTTTTGATCTAAACTCTTGTTACACAAATAACCAGTCATTCATAGTGTTAAGATTTGTTGGGTACATGGTAGTCATTTAATATGCCTATACATATAATTAACAGTGCCTGGTGATGTTTCATAGCCTGACCGGTTTCGGTCCAAAAAGGACCATCATCAGAGGCAGAATGGTAGATTAATTAATGTTTGCACCTTATTTATATAGAAACAGTAATAGTGGTAATTGCCTGATCAAAGTTCAGTAAACGTGCATTTTGGTTAACCGATGGTTAAGAGTTAACCAGCAATTTAGTTACACGGAGGATCAGAGTTATCCGGTGGATTAGTTTAGGTTTAACTTATATGTTTTGCTTAAAAAATATGGTCTTTATCGTTATTACACCAAAGAATGCAAAATTTCACAGGTCATTAAAATAAAGTTTCTTTTTCTGTTTTACAGAAGATATTAATTCACTGATAGTGTCCTGTGGGTACCAGACTACACATTTACTTCCTGTTCTTGGTGGACGTCTGGACGCATCACAATGTCGACGGATTAATCTTGGAGGATATCACCTCGAAACCTTCATGCAGCGACTTCTACAACTCAAATATCCAGGACATTTTGCTGCTGTGTCGCTAAACAGGGCTGAGGTACCCCACATATTTTCTTCTAGTGTTAGCTGCTGTAATTCAAAATCACAATATTTTCATACTAAAAGTCTTTTTCACATATTCAATTGATGACTTTTGACACTTTTATTACATTTTGTTTTTGTACTATTATATTATTATATATGAACAGGAACTGTGATCAGCAAAATTGATCAGTATAATACCGAGCTCGCAAAATAAGTATTGGAAATCACGATGCATGTAAAATTAAATAAGCAGAACATGTTGAACCAGGCACATTTTTGAACGACTGAACGAGAAAAAAATAAGTAAAAACACTTTGAATGTGAAATAAAAAATGGCAATTATGTTGCATGAAAAATAACCCTTTACCACCCTCTTTGTACATTCAAAAATACTGTTGAGGTGTCACATATCTTTTTAATGTTTTTAAATATGCTATTGTGTTTCTGACTCTCTTTATTAAATTCTATTAATTGATCATTGATTTCTGTGATTTAATCAAATGTACATCTTGGAATATTATAGAAAGAAATGTGACCTTTTCGTCCCTTTATAAGATAAATATACATCTTGTAAGTAACAAATAAAAAAGTAATTAAAAAATATTAAGAACCAAGAAAACATAAGGACAAGTGCACTAAGAATAGTTAATACATATTATATTTTTTTATCAGGAATTAGTGAGAGATCATTGTCACCTAGCACCAGATTACAATGCCGATTTACATGAATGGGTTTCTAATGACTATTACGATGATAATGTACACAAGATTCAACTTCCCTACACTAATGTAAGTTATATCGAGAAAATACAGTGCACCAATGTAAATTACATATAAATAAAGTGTTAACCATTGGTAAGAGTAACTAGTAGAATAGATACAACTGTCCTATACACATCGTATACACCTTAAACTACAGAACACCCATGTAAGAACTGGTACAAAATTGATATACCGAACATACATGCCAGTCAAATATACACACAAACTACAGTCAATTATGTAAAGTTACTCCTTTACAAAAATGTAATTATCCCTTTGTAATGTCCGGTAAGTGTACACCTTTTACCCACTCTAACGAGTAAAGATTTGTTTACAAAATACAGTGCAAGTTATATATTGGGTATGATTTATTTTCTTATATATGTGATTTTTATAGGCCCCTGGAAACCAGCTATCAGCAGAGCAAACTAAAGAAAGAAGAGAACAACAAATAAAAAGATTAAAAGAAGTAACAGCAAAAAGAAGACTAGAAAAAGTTAGTTATTCTTATTGATGTTAGAAAATGTAGTAAAATTATGTAAAGTCATAGTCTCAGTTTTGATGTGATTGTGTGAGAGTAACTGAATGCCAACTTTACAGGTAAGTTACAATTAAGTTGGAATATTTTAAAAGGGAGAAGATTATAAGGAAACTATTTATAGCCATTAGTTTTAAGAAAAACAGACAATATTATAGCCAACAGAATAAGATAAAAAGACCACAGTCAACAAAAAGATTGTTTAAGATATTTTTTTTGCTCTTTTAAGATAACTTTTTGCTTTTTGCTAAAGTTGCACGTACTGTTAAGGTTAGACATGCTATTCAAAGAAAAGATGTCTTATAGTGGGAAAGAAAAAAATAACTAATTATGAGTGTTAGACATTGAATGGTTAGGAAAACTCTCACATTTTCATGAATGGTATTAGTGAGAACAAGTGCTTCCCTTTCCCTGTCATTTCTATACATTCTTATATTTTTTCCAGACTAAGCTTTTACCAAATTAATCAAATTTCTCTATACAACAGTTAGCATCGGAGGAACAGAAGTTACAAGAGTTAATGAGTATCCAGGAATTATTGGAGGATGAAGATGATGATGAAGCATTTGATGTAAGTAAATTATCTATAATTTCCACCACCCAGCACCCCTGAATAGAAAGCAACCAAAATCTCAAATATGTGTATATGTATGGATATCATAAAACTTTCTGATTATGAAATAAGAAAAAAAGATTAATAAGTATTTGTCCTTTAAATAGTCCTAGTTAACTATAACCATTTACCATAGTTTCCTAAGAACACACATTCTTTTTTTTTCTTCAAAAATTTTAATAGTTTGGGTAATATAAGGTAAGATGAAATAAATAAGAAACATTTTATTTCCTGTTTAAACTTGCTCAGATGTACTGATTTATTGAATATTAAGCTAATGAACAATATTTTATGTCATCCCATCAGCCGGAAAGAAAAAAATATAACATGCATATATGAACAAAATCAATAATGATCTTTTGAAAAAATACAAGCAATTATATACCTTTATATTGGTAGCTTGATATTAGATTTGCCATTCTATTATTACAGCGAGCTTTACAGAACACATCATTTGATACACCAGAAGAATTACAATCAGAAATAAACAGATTAACAATAGCAATACAGAGAAACAGAGCCAAAGTTCTTGGGATTGAGCTACCTCCAGCAGAAGAGGTAACAATGTGGTGATCAGGGCTCATGGTCATCAAAATTTGTGCTAGAAACACCAAATCCAATATATTGATAGGTTGAATTCTGAGTCTGAGTATAAAAATCACACTTTAAAGTTTTAAGACAAGGATTGGACTGAACAATTTAACCCATCATTTCTAATGGTGAAAAAATTCTGTTTTAAATATATTTTCTTTATTATTTAAATGTTGATGCTGAAACACAATTCAGATTCCAGTGTTTATATAAATGCTTTATTATTAAAATGTTGATGGTGAAAAAGAATTAATATATTGCTTCAGGAAATGTATTTTTTAAAACACTGATTAAACACTCATTACATGCATAATTGAAATAAAACTTAATATTATGACTGTACATTGAACTGAAGAAGTCTGGGTTTTTTTTGTCGAGCCTTCGACTTTAGTCGAAAAAGCGAGACTAAGCGATCCTACATTCCGTCGTCGTCGGCGGCGTCCACAAATATTCACTCTGTGGTTAAAGTTTTTGAAATTTTAATAACTTTCTTAAAATATACTGAATTTCTACGAAACTTGGACAGAAGCTTGTTTATGATCATCAGAAAGTATCCAGAAGTAAATTTTGTAAAAATAAAATTCCATTTTTTCCGTATTTTACTTATAAATGGACTTAGTTTTCCTGCGAGGAAACGTTACATTCACTCTGTGGTTAAAGTTTTTAAAATTTTAATAACTTTCATAAACTATCCTTGATTTGTACCAAACTTGGACAGAAGCTTGTTTATGATCATAAGATAGTATCAAGAAGAAAATTTGTAAAAATAAATATCCGTTTTTCGGTATTTTACTTATAAGTGGACTTAGTTTTTCTGCGAGGAAACATTACATTCACTCTGTGGTTAAAGTTTTTAAAATTTTAATAACTTTCATAAATTATCCTTGATTTGTACCAAACTTGAACAGAAGCTTGTTTATGATCATAAGATAGTATCAAGAAGAAAATTTTGTAAAAATAAATTTCCACTTTTCCGTATTTTACTTATAAATGGACTTAGTTTTTTTGCCAGAAACAAAACATTCACTCTGTGGTTTAAGTTTTTAAAATTTTTATAATGTTCTTAAACTATCCTGGATTTCTACCAAACTTAGACAAAAGCTTGTTTCTGATCATAAGATATTATTCAGAAGTAAATTTTGTACAATAAAAAAAAAAATTCACTTTTTCCGTATTTTACTTATAAATGGACTTAGTTTTTCTTCCAGTTAACATTACATACAGTCTGCAGTTAAAGTTTATAAAACATTTATTAGATTCATAAACTATCCTGGATTTTTTACCAAACTTGGAAGCTTTTTTCAATCAAAAGACAGTATCAAGAGGGAAATTTTTATTGATGTTTTTCCTCATTTTTGTTGAGTCTGCAATTAACAGCAAAAGTAGGCGAGACACTGGGTTCCGTGGAACCCTTACGAATTTTTTTATTATCATTGGATTGCTGCATCATTGACATATATATTTTCAAAATTTCTTCCAAACCGCTAAGGACAAAGCTATTTGTTGCTGTTTTTCATCTTGATATTTAATTACATAAAAGCACATGTCTCTGATAAATCAGTAGTGAAATGTTGTTGCTGTTTTGCTTTTAAAGTTTATACCTCTCTAGACTTATTAATTTTCAGCCTAAGAAACAAACAGTTTATGACCTTTTGGAAATTCCTGATGACCAGTTGTCTGCTGACCAGGTACTGACCAAGAAAAAACAAAGAATGTTGAAGAATGCTAGAGAGGGAAGGCTTAGAGCACAAGCTTTACAGATAGAAAAAAGACAAAAGGTATTTCATTATAGTTCAGTTCAAAGATCAGATGCTACTGGCAGATGCTGATAGGATGTTTTCACTTAGTGTCATTTATTTAGTACTTTTTTATGGACACAATATCAATAATATGTATACAATATTCATACAAATGTCCTTTAAAGTCATATGAAACGAGGGACTGGTGAAAAATAATGTTTATCCAATTCTTGAACCAATGCATATATATATCATAAACTTAAGTCTTCGTTTTTATCATTTTTTATGCAAATATATCAAATAATCGTCAATTTTTTTCTCTCTGTCTGTTTTGATGTCAAAATATGGCAGCTACTTAATTGTATTTTTTTTGTCACCTTATAGTAAACAATCAACATAGAAGCCTGGATATTGAGCATGTGTATAACATATACAATCAGATTATTGTTTATTTTAATGAGAGATCCATGCGTATTGCGATCACCGGAATTTACGAGAAGGGTCACACTAAGGTCACTTGCATACAGAAAATATGTTGGCTAATTGCTTCTTGGAAATAAGCAATTAAAAAAAAGTAAAGTTTTTCTAAATTTGGACAAATTAAAGAATTTCTTCAGAAAAAAGTATATGCACATAAGTTTTATAATTAAAACTATCCATTTAGTTATAAAAAAACATATTCATAATTTTTTTTTAATTTGAGGTTTCATATTGACTTTAATCACCATTTGGAAAGGCTTAAATGTTGTAGGTTAAATATACTAATTTTATTTGTCAGTATTTGAGTGAAGGAAACATTTTAAAATTTTCAAAAATGTTATGATTTTGTTTTAATGGCAGGCCTAACATTTACGAAATAGCCCAAAAGTGGTGCTTAAAAGTGGGGTTAAAACTAGTGTTGTCAACGGTTAACCGTTCGAACGACCGAATACCGAATACCAAAAACGCTAACCGGTTAACCAGACTTTTTTTCAATTTTGATAGAAATGATATGAATTTGTATTGGAATCATAAATAGTAAGGTTTTATTTAAAAATTTTCGTCGTGGTTATTAATTTGACAAATCAATTGTCCAGTAAATTGATTGCTATTGTTAATCCTAATAACATAAAATTAATTAAAACTTGTCTCTCAGCTCGGGGCATGATCTTAAAGACACATAATTAGTTTACATGTTTTTTTTAACAGTAACTCTAAATCAGTAATGCGATTTAATTTTTCGACTTACTTCATTATTTCGTTTCTGATCTAATATTGTGTAAACCTACATCTAAATGTGCAAACTCCGTCGTGAAGGGCTTAGTCTTACTTTAAAACGAAATGCTAACTCAAAAATTGTAAAATGAAAACCAATGTGAATGTACACAATGTATACGTGATAGTACGAGTAACATGCAAACAAAGTAAAGAAACAGGCCGTACAGTGATCTAATAATAGTTGTTAATTTCTGTGTCATTATGATCTCTTGTGGAGAATTGTCTCATTGGCAATCATACCACATCTTCTTTTTTTATATAATTCATCATTCAAATTGAAACACTCCACATCATTCTCGGTGACAACAAGTGAAAAGGAAAGAATAATCAGTTTCAGACATATTAAATTCTACGAGATCAAGAAGTTTTTTTTTTATTTTTCAATCTGAAGCAGGTAGACACCACGGGGGGGTAACTTCGATATTTTTTTGGTAGGGGTGTGCCATTTTTGCCTCAAAAAACGTACCCATTTTAATATAACATTCACTGAAATTCAGTACCTATAGTTATATAAATATTTAAGAAAAAATGACCTATACTTATATACAATATTTAAAATATGACCCATGCTTATATAAGCACTAACTCATCATCACATACCAGCTACCCTTAAGTTTTTATATATGAATTGACATCGTTTGGTGCATATTTATATATGATATGTAGATCATTCCCCAAATCAATATACAGTTATCAAACATAAATGCATTTTAATATAGGATGTCATTAAAAAGGAGGGTCATTTTTATATAAAATCTCGCAAAATTATGACCCATATTTTTGGCACATCCCCGTATACCCAATAATAGGAAGTAACCCCCCCGTGGTAGACACACTATAGTTGATACGGTGTAGTTGATTATTAAAAGTCAAACTTCGCCAGGAACCCACACAGACAAGCCTTAAAATTCCAGAGGACAAACTTCAATTCTAAAAGCGTAAATTTATGACTTGGATGAAAGGTTTTCAAATTGAAACTCATACCACATCTTTTATCTATATGTAGGGTACTATTGATAAGGGCTTTCAAGCACCAATTCAAACAACCGGTTAACCGGTTAATCGGTCGAACAATTATCCGAGTAACCGGTTACTCAAAAGTGTACGATTTGACAACACTAGTTAAAACACCAACAATCAATCACATTTACACACATCTTTGACTTATATATAATATATTATTTTCCCATTTGTCTTTTTGTCATGCTTAGGATACATTTGATTTTTATGCCCCACCTACGATAGTAGAGGGGCATTTTGTTTTCTGGTCTGTGCGTCCGTTCGTCTGTTCGTTCGTTCGTCCGTCCGTTCGTTCGTTCGTCCGTCTGTCCCGCTTCAGGTTAAAGTTTTTGGTCAAGGTAGTTTTTGATGAAGTTGAAGTCCAATCGACTTCAAACTTAGTATACATGTTCCCTATGATATGATCTTTTTAATTTTAATGCCATATTAGAGGGTTTACCCCAATTTCACGGTCCACTGAAAATAGAAAATGATAGTGCGAGTGGGGCATTCGTGTACTGGGGACACATTCTTGTTGTAACAATAAGTTCTGACTAGTTGAAAATAGTACATAAGAGGAATCCCTGTTGTTTCTAAAATGTCATTGTTGATACTTCCAATAAGTAACTGCTTAATACAGTTTTGACTATTTATCGAAGTCTGGACAGTTTTCTTCATGTCAAAAATGATGTTTTTGTCTTTATCAAATTTCAAGGAGATGGAAGAAGAGAGAAAATTAGAACAGAGAAGAAGGAAGGATTTCAACGGATGGTTACAGGAAGTGAGAGGGAGGAGACAGGTTTGTATTATCAAATTGTTTTTTATTGTTTGTGGATCATCAACACATTTCAATGAGCAAGGACTCAGTTATGTTTATTTTATGTTCATGCTTTGTATTGTTTATTTATTTCTCGTATATAATTCTAAAATATTTGAAAAATGATGCAGAATAAAGTTACAAGAAATTTATCTATCTTTGGTGTAATTTAAAATTTTTGAAACAATTTGAATATGATTTGATTTTTCATTTGCAGAAATTACTAGATGCCAGAACAGCAAGAAAACAGAAGAAATCAGACATGGCAAAGAGGAGGACATTAGCATCTCAACAGAGAATGAAAATGATAACACAGTTAGCTGCAGGTTGCTAAAATTTTTTTTTCAGTTTTAAGGATGTTTGCTTGTCATGTTTTTCGAAATCCTCTGGTTTTATGCATTTGAATGCCTTAAAAATATTTGCCCATGGACCCCCATTTTTCTTTTTATAAATCTTTTACATGTATAATTATAAGCCATTTGTAAAAGTCTTATAAAATCTTATTTATTTTTTAATAGTTTTTTTAGAACTTTAACTGGTCAATGATAAAGCTAAGAAAAAGAAAAAAAAAGAGAGAACATTTTCCTGCCAAAATTCCAATGGCTAATATCTCAAAAACAAGCACATTGACCCCTATATTTGTTTTGCTTTTTTGGTTCCTCAATAAGTCCCCTATCAATATATACTAGTGTTGTGGAAAGCTATTCATTTTGATTCTGAGCAGCAAACTTCCTTAATCAATTTTCTCTTTTATCACATTTATCATGAAGAGATCATGTAATTACTGACTTTGATATATATGTATGAATGCATGAATTATATTTATTTTCACCAGAAAATTCAATTGTTGACATAAAATGTGAACATTATGCACATTTTTAAATGTATTTAGCAATGTTGAAAGATGTGTATAGTGATAGATGATAAAATTGTGAATAGTATTGTCCTACAAGATTCCCATTATTTTTGTCAAATTGGGTACTTGGTGTAATTCTGATATTATTGTGACATTTTGTACAAGGTTCAAATGATACATGTAATTAGATACCTTTTATATTTTGTTGTGTTTTAAAAATTATATTTAGTGAATTCTTATTCTTTCTGTTATTTTGTAGGAGAGAGTAGTTCAGCAAAGAAGAAAGCTGATACGTTTGGACAGAATGATGCTGACTGGGATGTTTATAAGGAAATTGTGAGTTTTTGACATTGTTTAAGGAAGGGTTTGTAAAAATTATGTGAAACTTGGCATTATTACAGTGAATATTTTAATAGATTTATACTAGATTTTTTTTCAATTTTCAACTTTTCAATAAAAATAAAGTTTTCATTAGTTTTGCTAATTTGTAGAAATTAGAAGATATTTCCTTTCAATTGGAGCAATGGAATTGGTGCCCCATGAAACTTATCATATACAAATGGCATTACCATTAATCATGTTTAAATTTAATTCAAACTACATACAAAACACTGCTTATTTATTAGAGCAATTAAGAATAATGTTGTTTTTACACATTATGATTGTCACATGAAATGTTTATAAAATAAAACACCCAAGAAATGATAAGTACAAAGAAATGTTCAATATTATGTAGATAGTAATTTTGTTTCATGAAATGTTTTGCAGCATCCACAGAATGCTGACAGTGATTCAGAAGTGGAGGAGGAACAGATAGAAGAATTAGAGGCCATGTTGAGGGAACATGATCCAGAATTTCAAAAGTATGTGAACATCCAAATAACTAGAGTCATAAAATATAATATAAATTGATATGAAAAAAAATATTTTTAGGGGCTGAATTTTCAGATGTCCCTTGACAGCATTTGCTAGTATGGTCTTGAGAAACGATGATAGTCTGTCAGAAGGGGATGATAAATGGCTGACCCATGTTAAGAGAGAGTCATATCTTGTGTGCATAACAGACACCCTCTTAGATTTCGAAAAAAAGAGCAGGCTAGTGCCGCTACAAGGCAGCCATTTGCACCTGCAAAGTAGAAAGGGATTCTTAATATAAGTTTCAATTACTTGTTTCCCAATCCACTATAAAAAGATGTTTAAACCAATCAATGGATATAGTTTGAAAAACTTTGGTTCTTAACAATTGCAAATGTTAAAATTGTGAAACTTTAAAAATATATTGTAGACATTCTTAGAATAATTTATTCTATTAGATTGTCAAACATTATTCAATGAGTATCCAACAACAAATGCCTAAATATACTTAAATTTATTTATTGCATTCAATTTGACTTTTAATGTAAATTTAAAAGTTGACAATGCTAGCTAGTAAATATATCTTTTTCTTCTTGTTCTGACTTCATTTTGAAGTAACGTCTGTCATTTTGTCTTTGACAACATCTAATGTTATACCTTACATATATTATACACAATTTAATTGTGTAATACAATATCACATGATAAGGAATAATTCAGTTAATGTTCATTAAAATGCAAGGGAAGTAAAAAATAACCCTTAAGATATGGGAATATTGGTATTATTCATTGAAACCACTGTGGTCCTTTAAAATGATGCCATTTTTTTGGTGTACAATTTTCATTACAAAAAAGAGTTACTGGTATGACATTTTATATTTATACATTTATTTTTTATTTGATTAATCAAATTATCAGATTCAGATAATGATGCTTTATTTGACAGAGAATTAGACTTGGGAGGTTCTGAGGAATTTGATATTGCTGAATATTACAGACTCCACCTGGCAATAGAAAGAGTAAGGTAAGTGATAAAACTTATCCATTTGAAAAACTTTATATGTTCTCTTAATCTACATCTAAAACAATGCAAAGTTATTAAAATAAACAAGTACACAAAAAATACTGAACAATATTATAAAATGTACTGAATCAAAGATGGCTATATGTTTCTGACAGGAAGCAAGTACTTAACCTATTGATTTGAAATCATGATGTCCAGTGATGATCTTGATAAAGTTATGTTCTTATTTTAATAAAATGATGGAGTTTTGCAATCTTATTTGTATTTTGAATGGCGCTAGAGATTATAAATTGAAATTTTTGTGGCAGTTGGATGTCATAAAAATCAATATTTATCTTTTGAAAAGTAAGTTTTGTTCTTTTTTCACCTGGCCTGCAAGCTTTTCTCATCACTTGGTGTCCCTAGTCTGTCGTCCTTTTACAAGATATATATTACATATGTTGTTACCCTATAATTGTAGGGTACCAGAATTATTATTTCAGCCATCAATGATTGGTGTAGAACAAGCTGGTATTGTAGAAACCATGGACTTTTTATTGCATAAATATGACCAAGAAAAACAGAAACTGTTAGTTCAGGTAAATAAGCACAGCAGTGTATTGATTATGTAGATCCAAGAACAAAGTATTCAGGGTTTTTTTTTAATATAACATAATAATATGAACACTTATGCATCTACCTCCAGAAAAAATGATGAACCTTATGAAATGGTATGAGCAGTTCTTCTGTCTGTCCCGCTTTAGGTTAAAGTTTTCAGGTTAAAGGTTTTTGATTGAGGTAGTTTTTGATGAAGTTGGAGTCCAATCAACTTGAAACTTAGTACACATGTTCCCTATGATATGATCTTTCTAATTTTAATGCCATAGTAGAGATTTTCTCCCATTTTCATGGTCCACTGAATATAGATAATGATAGTGGGGATGGGGCATCCGCGTGCTGGTGACACATTCTTGTTTTAAAATATGTTTTAATCATGTTTATAAAGAACAAGAGTTTTACAGAAGTGCTCCTTCTTTCATAGCAAAAGAAATGTGACATCATTCATGATTTTATTGTGAATCAATGGAATTTTTAATAATACTAAATTAACAATGCAAACATAAAAACAAGCACACAATCAGAAGAAAAACACACAATTTGAATAATTTTTTTTTTCAGTTCTATTATTCTATATCTTTTTTCCAATTGCAAAAGCTATATATATATATATATATATATATATATATATATATATATATATATATATATATAAGAAGAACAAAAAATTTGCGAAAGCAAATTTACAGATCTATCATTGTTGGGTTGATGTTTAGAAGAGTTGTATATATATATATATATATATATATATATATATATATATATATATATATATATTAATTTAAACATGATTAATGGTAATGCCATTTGTATGTGATAAGTTTCATGGGGCACCAATTCCATTGCTTCTATATATACCTTTCCATATTGGATCTAGTCATGTCTCTCTGTTGATATCAAGACTATGGGCTAAAGCTTTCAGTCCTACTTTTTAGCTCACCTTTCCTAAAAGGAAATGTGAGCTTTTACCATCACTTGGCGTCCGTCGTCATCCGTCGTCGTCGTCCGTCCGTCGTTGTCGTAAACTATTTCAAAGATCTTCTCCTCTGAAACTACAGAACCAATTCAAACTAAACTTCATCTGATTGATTCCTAGGGTATCTAGAATAAAGTTTGTGTTTTAATTCCCATTTCATCAAAAAACATGGCCGCCATGGCTAAAAATAGAACATAGGAGTAAAATGCAGTTTTTAGCTTATAACTCAAAAACCAAAGCATTTAGAGCAAATCTGACATGGGGGGTAAAATTGTTTATCAGGTCAAAATCTATCTGCCCTGAAATTTTCAGATGAATCGGAAAAACCGTTGTTAGGTTGCTGCCCCTGAATTGGTAATTTTAAGGAAATTTTGCTGTTTTTGGTTATTATTATGAATATTATTATACGCCCGTCAAAATTTTGACGGGACGTATTATGGTATACAAATGTCCGGTGTCCGTCCGTCCGTCTGTCCGTCCGTCCGTCCGTCCGTCCGTCCGTCCGTCTGTCCGTCTGTCCGGCGTAAACATGTCGCACCGTAACTTGAGAACGACTTATCCAAATTTCATGAAACTTAATATAGTTGTTTCTTATGATGGTCAAATGATCTGTATACTTTTTGGTGATGATTCAAAATTTCATTTTTTGAGTTTTTGAGTATTTTGTAAAAAAGGGGGAGGGTTTTTTTACATGTCGCGCCTTATCTCAAAAACGATTTATGATTATTGCTTAAAACTTTACACACTTCTTTGTTATATTAATCTAAAGATCTGTATACTTTTTGGTGATGTTTCAAAATTTCATTTTTGAGTTATTGAGTATTTTGTAAAAAAGGGGGAGGTTTTTTTTTACATGTTGTGCTGTATCTCAAAAACGATTTATGATTATTGCTTAAAACTTTACACACTTCTTTGTTATATTAATCTAAAGATCTGTATACTTTTTGGTGATGACTCAAAATTTTATTTTTGAGTTATTGAGTATTTTGTAAAAAAGAGGAGGGTTTTTTTACATGTCGCGCCGTATCTCAAAAACAATTTATGATTATCTTGAAACTGTACACACTTCTTTGTTATACTAATTTAAAGATCTGTATACTTTTTGGTTTGATTCAAAATTTTATTTTAGTGATATTTGTAAAAAAAAAAACAGGGTGGGGGGGTTTCACATGCCCCGCCGTGTCTCAAAAACAATAAATGGTTATTGCTTAAAACTTCCTTAGAAACTATTTATGATTATTGCATAAAACTTCCACACAAGACGTCGGGCGTATCATGCGCTCATGGCGCAGCTGTTTATTATAGATAGAGATAAACTGTAAACAGCAAAAATGTTCAGCACAGTGATATTTACAAATAAGTCACATGACCGAAATGGTCAGTTGACCCCTTTAGGAGTTATTGCCCTTTATAGTAAATTTTTAACCATTTTTCATAAATCTTAGTTATCTTTTACAAAAAGCTTCTCCTCTGAAACTACTTGGACAAATTGAACAAAACTTGGCCACAATCATCATTAGGGTATCTAGTTTAAAAATTGTGTCCGGTGACATGGCCAACCACCCAAGATGGCCACCATGGCTAAAAATAGAACATAGGGGTAAAATCAGTTTTTGGCCTATAACTCAAAAACCAAAGCATTTAGAGCAAATCTGACAGGAGGTTAAATGGTTTATCAGGTCAAGACCTATCTGCCCTGAAATTTTCAGATGAATCAGACAACCCATTGTTAGGTTGCTGCCTCTGAATTGGTTATTTTAAGGAAATTTTGCTGTTTTTGTTTATTATCATGAATATTATTATAGATAGAGATAAACTGTAAACAGCAAAAATGTTCAGCAAAGTAAGATTTACAAATAAGTCTGCATGACTGAAATGGTCAGTTGACCCCTTTAGGAGTTATTGCCCTTTATAGTCAATTTTTAACCATTTCACGTAAATCTTAGTTATCTTTTACAAAAATCTTCTCCTCTGAAACTACTGAGCCAAATTATTCCAAACTTAGCCACAATCATCATTGGGGTATCTAGTTTAAAAATTGTGTCCGGTGACCCGGCCAACCAAACAAGATGGCCACCATGGCTAAAAATAGAACATAGGGGTAAAATCAGTTTTTGGCGTTTAACTCAAAAACCAAAGCAGTTAGAGCAAATCTGACATGGGGGTTAAATGGTTTATCAGGTCAAGATCTATCTGCCCTGAAATTTTCAGATGAATCGGACAACCCATTGTTGGGTTGCTGCCCCTGAATTGGTAATGTTAAGGAAATTTCGCTGTTTTTGGTTATTATCTTGAATATTATTATAGATAGAGATAAATTATAAACAGTAATAAGGTACAGCAAAATAAAACCTAAATAAGTCATCATGACCAAAAAGGTCAATTGACCCCTCAAGGAGTTATTGCCCTTTATAGTCAATTTTTAACAATTTAAAATTTGTAAATTTTCACTAACATTATCTACTGGGCCAAGTTCATTATAGAGATAATTGCAAGCAGCAAGAATGTTCACAAAAACACAATTTTGTTATGAATCCATCTGTGTCCTTTGTTAAGTATTCACATAGACCAAGGTGAGCGACACAGGCTCTTTAGAGCCTCTAGTTTGGTTTTGTATTTCTTTTTCTCTCATTTCTTTTTTCAATGTACTATCTTTTTTTATTGTTTTATAAACAAATCTATGTATTTTGATAAAAAATTATATCATCTTCTAAACGATAAGTTTTTTATTTATAGAATGTGTTCCTAACTGGTGGAAATGCATTGTTTGTGAATTTCAAGGAAAGATTAGAAAAAGAGTTGTTAGAGATGAGGCCATTCCAATCAATGTTCTCAGTTACCAGAGCAGGTATAATCACACAAAGTCTTAATCAATATTCTCAAAAAGTAAATATCAAAAGTAATGAGCTCCAAGGAATATTCAAAAAGGGAAAGTCAATTATCAAACAGCAGAATCAAAAGCTGAAAGACATCAACATAATGGAAAACAACTGTCATATTCCTGTTTAGGCCGTACAGTGACCTATAGTTGTTAATTTCTGTGTCATTTTGGTCTCTTGTGGACGGTTGTCTCATTGGCAATCATACCACATCTTCTTTTTTTATATTGGTACATTTTATTATGCAGAAAATGGCTGCTTAAAAGTGGTTTTATAACTAGCTACATGTTACATGTACTAGCTCAGGTATTATCACAAAGTCTTTATAATCAACTTTCTTCTTACCAGAGACAAAGCCATAAATGATAGGATCTTGTTTTTAAGACAGAGGGTAGGGATAAGGGTTCTGAAATATTTTGAAATTTAAAAACCATGTTTTCTCAAGACAGGGAACCTTACCATTTTGAAAGAAGGGACCTTTAAACATTATTTTGCTTGATGGGTTAAATCTATGGAGCATGAACATGATAAAGTTGCATTTTAAATGGTAGCTTTAGTTTTCTTTCTTTACAAAAACTAAACTTGTACAGATAAAAGGTAAAGGCAATCAACAGATTTTTTTGAATTTAGGTTGAAAGCCATAAAGCTAGATATCAAAAGCTCTTGAATAGACAAGTGTGCTATTTTAGACATTTTTTCCTATTCTATATCTATTATTTTTGTGCTATATCACCAACATTATAACTGGTTTTTTTTGTAGTTGATCCAGTATTAGATGCCTGGAAAGGAGCCAGAAAGTTTGCCATTTCTCCAGACTGTTCTGTTTACAGTATCACAAAGGCTGACTACACAGAAATGGGAGGAGAATATCTCAAAGAACATTTCCTATCTAACAGATACTTCCCTTCTCCTGTATCAATAAAATTGGAAAAATGATGCAATAGTTTTTTTCTCACTTTGTCAAAGTTGGAAAACACAAAACTTAGGTGTGCTGTTTTGGTTACAGCAGTGCAATAAAGTATGAGTTTGTGATTACATCAGTTTAAGGGGAATCACTAGTGGTATAACAATGATATTTGGTATGCAGTTGTAAAAGCAATGACGCATCTCAATTCTATGTAGAATATTTGGCCCTGACTCCTCATTGTCTATGGATTTTAGAACTTTTGCATAGTTTTAATGTTTAAGTTTGTGATTAATCTGTTTCAGATCTAGATGAACCTTTAATTGCAAGTAAATTATATTTGGTATGCACTTGAAATAGCATTTGCATTTCTCATTTATATGGAGATTATATGGCCCTACACCCTTATCATGGTTTATAGACTTTAGATCTTTTGCACTGTGTAAATAAGGAAATTATTGTGAGGTTTTTATTAATGTGAATAATGCAACTTTGTCAATATAGCAATAATATAAACTTGCATTCTGATATCTAATATACACATTTTTTTATATCAGTACGGAGATTTTCCTAAAAGCTTACATGGTGAAATTCTGTTAAAGTGTTTGGGTTAGTTTAAGAACAGAAACAATTATGATTTGACAAAAAAGTGAGACAAATCTCTATATTACAATTGTTGCAATGCATTACCATGATTTCCAAGTGAAATAAAATTATAATATTTCAAATGTGAAATATATCTGATTATTTCACTCCTCTGACAATGTATACATTAGGTGTTGTGGAGATGTTGATAAAGTTGCATCATAACACAGTTGAGAATGTGTTGAAAAGATATAGTTTGTCAGTTTGAAAAATTTGAAAGGGTTCCGCGGAACCCAGTGTCTCGCCTACTTTTGCTGTAAATTGCAGGATCAACAAAAATGAGGGAAAAAATAAAAATATTCCGCTTGATACCATGTTTGGATTGTAGGAAGCTTCTGTCCAAGTTTGGCAAAAAATCCTGGATAGTTTATGAATCTAATAAATGTTTTAAAAACTTTAACTGCAGACTGGATGTAATGTTAACTGGAAGAAAAAAGTCCATTTATAAGTAAAATACAGATACACAGGTACAAAATATTAACAAAATTTCCTTCTAGATACTAGCTTTTGATCATAAACAAGCTTCTGTCTTAGTTTGGTACAAATAAAAAATAGTATAAGAAAGTTATCAAAATTTTTAAAAATTTAACCAGAGTGAATGTGTTGTTTCCTGGCAGAAAAAAAGTCCATTTAAAGTAAAATATGGAAAAAATGGATTTGTCATTTTACAAAATTTACTTCTGAATACTATCTTATGATCATAAACAAGCTTCTGTCCAAGTTTGGTACAAACCAAGGATAGTTTAAGAAAGTTATTAAAATTTTAAAAACTACAACCACAGAGTGATGTAATGTTTTCCCGCAGAAAAACTAAGTGCATTTATAAGTAAAATACGGAAAAAATGGAATTTTATTTTCACAAAATTTACTTCTGGATACTATCTTATGATCATAAATAAGCTTCTGTCCAAGTTTGGTAGAAATCCAGGATAGTTTAAGAAAGTTATTTAAATTTTAAAAACTTTAACCACAGAGTGTATGTAATGTTTTCCCCGCAGAAAAACTAAGTCCATTTATAAGTAAAATACGGAAAAAATGGAATTTTATTTTCACAAAATTTACTTCTGGATACTATCTTATGATCATAAACAAGCTTCTGTCCAAGTTTGGTAGAAATCCAGTATGGTTTAAGAAAGTTATTAAAATTTCAAAAACTTTAACCACAGAGTGAATATTTGTGGACGCCGCTGACGACACCGACGACGACGGAATGTAGGATCGCTTAGTCTTGCTTTTTTCGACTAAAGTCGAAGGCTCGACAAAAATGGGAAACAAGTAAAATAGGAAAGAAAAAAATATTTTTCATGATGCCTCTGTATTTGTAAAAAAGTAAAACAATATATATACTAGTCAACAAAAGAAAGGATACACGACTTTTTTTTTCAAATTAAAGATGAAGTTTTCCGTTTATAGGACCAATATTGAAGGTAGTAATATAATTCTGTTGAAAATTTTTTTTTTTTTTTTTGCCTTCATGACGTCATTTGGTGAAATTTACATTTTTTTTTACAAAATTTACATAAAACAACAATTTTAAAAACAGAAGTTCCAACTAATGATGTCAACCTCTCATTTAAAGTTAACGACAATGTTTGCCATCAATTCTTTTTTTTTAAATCGTACAGTTTCTTTGTTTATTTGTAGAGCAAAGTTCGGCCCCACAAGAAATCGTTAAAATGTAAACATTATCAATTGATTTGCCATTGACAGTATGTGTAAAGTGAAATTAAAAAAAAACGTTAACAATCTTAAAACTTATCCGAAACGTTCCAAATTTACATTGTGTTGTTTTCATATTTAAAACATTGATTTGAGACGAAAACATTTTTTTTTCTTTTTTTGCATTTTTTGAGATTTCAAAAACCACTTTTTTTACCAAAAATTAAAAAAAAAAATGTGAACCCATTAATTACAATATTAACATAACTTGATTAGCATATTAAATATTTTTAAACAAATTTTTAAATTCATTTAGTACTTAGAAAATTATGTGTCGATTTTAAGTCCAACTTTCCCCAAAAATAATTTGCACCCTATGATCGTTTACACGGAATTTAGTTACTTTCCGACAGGTTTTCATTTTCATTATCACATGTGCATGCATTGCAAATGAAAGCTTTTTAAAATAGTGGATCTCATTTTGTTTTAGTTTTAATACTTTTTGATAAATTTTATTCTGAAGTCATGTATCATTTCTTTTGTTGACCAGTATATATCATGTTTAGGTCTTCCATTTGTAAAATGGGAATAGTTATCAAAGGTACCAGGATTATAATTAAGTACGCCAGACGCGGAAAACAGTATATTTACTGTAAAACAACACAAATGTCTTCACTAAAATCAATTCTTCATAGGGTTGGGTTCCTTGTTCTCTATAAACTCTAGTTTTCACAACTCTAGTATTTTACAAAACATTTCTAGTTACAACTATAAATGCTCTATTGTATAACATGCACAAAATAACTTTTTCACAACTGTATCACTGTGTTTCTGTCTGTCCATCACATAACATCTGATAACACTTTCCAAGGACCTTCAAATCAGAGCTTCCTCAAATTTGGAATCAATTTTCATGTGAGCATTCTATTCTGTGTGATGCATTTACAGATTCATGGCTTTGTTAAAAAGTTGATAATTTTTGTCCCAGGAACTACATATATGATCTTCATGTAAGAATGCTTTATTGTATGATGTATTTATAGAATGATTGGTTATCCAGCTTTTGTTTATCAAATACTTATATTTTCTTACACTAAATATCCTTTCTAACAAATTTTAGTCACCTTTTTCTAAGATACTGAAAGTCATAATTATGATGCATATTCATATGTTTATGTTATAGATGTCAAACAGGATTTTTCTACCTTTATACTAAAATGTCCTAAATTTTTGAAGATGGACTGCAGGCTGACAAGTCCAGACAAAAAACAACGAAAATCAATGAAACAGACTACAAAACATAGCTAACTTAACAACAAACTGAACAACACAAACTCCATCAAAAACTTGTGATTATCTCAGGTGCTGTGGAAGTATTGGCAAATCTAGCTCCATGAGGGAATCGTGGTGTTGCATCTGAAGTTTTATTATTATTGCGTATTTCAATAATAAAAATCTATTATTTGACGAATATCATTCAGTAACTTGTAATGTTTATGAAAAACAGTTATCGACAAATATAGATATTTTGGCTTTTGAAGCGAGAAGTATTACTGTTCAAAATTATTTTGTAAGTTTCAAGAACACTTCTTTGTGGACACATAAATAAATCGAATCTCCATATTTGAAAGAGCTTCCAGTCCTAATGGATTCAGTATAACTAAACAAACTGGTTACCACAGAGATGTTCGTAAACATGAAATTTATGGAATAATAAATTAAAAAATACTGAATTGTCCCTTATAGAGATTTGCACAAAATGACAGAACTGTTTCAGAATAATATCGAAACAGAAGCTAAGCATATGTGTTTGCCTCTGGGAACCTGCAAAAATATGTCAGAATTTTAGATTGCCAGTGTTTACACATGTACCTGTGTGTATATATTGTTTTGTTGGGAAATAGCTATCAAAGGTACCAGAATTATAATTTAATACGCCAGACGCGCGTTTCGTCAACTTGAGACTCATCAGTGACGTACAGATCAAAATATTTATAAAGCCAAACAAGTACAAAGTTGAAGAGCATTGAGGACCCACAATTTCAAAAAGTTGTGCCAAATACGACTTAGGTAATCTATGCCTGGTATAAGAAAATCCTTAGTTTTTCGAAAAATTCATAGTTCTGTAAACAGGAAATTTACAAAAATGACCATATAATTGATATTCATGTCAACATCGAAGTGCTGACTACTGGGCTGGTGATACCCTAGGAGACAAAACGTCCATCAGCAGTGACATCGACCCAGTGTTGAAAATAGTTATCAAAGGTACCAGGATTATAATTTATTACGCCAGACACGCGTTTCGTCAACTTAAGACTCATCAGTGACGCTCAGATCAAAATAGTTATCAAGCCAAACAAGTACAAAGTTGAAGAGCATTGAGGACCCAAAATTCCAAAATGTTGTACCAAATTTGGCTATAGTAATCTATGCCTGAAATAAGAAAATCCATAGTTTTTCGAAAAATCCTAGTTTTGTAAACAGGAAATTTATAAAAATGACCATATAATTGATATTCATGTCAACAGCAGTGGCATCGACCTAGTGGTGTAAATAGTTAACAAAGGTACCAGGATTATAACTTAATACGCCAGACGCGAGTTTCGTAAAAATAAAAGTTCTTGTTTTGGCTTTCGAACTTTTTTCATCTGAGCGTCACTGGTTAGTCTTGTTTGGACGAAACGCACGTCTTGCGTATTAAATTTTAAACCTGGTACCTTTTGTTAGCTATTATTTGTGTGTTTCTCTGTCCTATATGTTCTCCCATTTATTTGTATTGTAGTCCTGTCATGTAATGTTGACATGTTACTGTTATATTTGACATAGCCATAAAAGCGGGAGGTTTGGCATACCATAAAACTAGGTTCAACCCACCATTTTTGTCTTAAAATGTCCTGTACCAAGTCAGGAAAATGGCCATTGTTATATTATAGTTCGTTTCTGTGTGTGTTACATTTCTTTTGTGTCGTAGTTCTCTTATATTGGATGCGTTTACCTCAGTTTTAGTTTGTAACCCGTATTTGTTTTTCTCTCAATCGATTTAAGAGTTTCGAACAGCGGTATACTACGGTTGCCTTTATATATAGCGAGGATTTCAACTTTTTTATGGATATTGTCATTTGCCTCATTCATAGTTCAATGAAATTCAGAATGCTTAAAACAATAGTTTTATTTTGCCGTGTGAATTTCTGATTTATCACCCGTCATGCGCGTGTTATAACAAATCCTGTAAAAGTCTAATTCGTTAAGTCACATTCATGAAAGGAAAGGGGATTGTAGTTACGACGTAAGGAACATATCCGATATCATCTGTGAAACGGTTATTACATAACGGTCAACCAACTCGTGATGGCGTCCGTAAAATTTATGAAGGGATGATTTCAACTTCACCATTTGGAACTCTTGGTTTAATAGCTTCCGTCTGGCAGCAAAACTCTATCAAGAAAATCTTGATAGGAAATACAAGCACGGGAATATCTTATCAATTGGGAGATATATACCCCGTATGCAGGTGCTGCTGGAATGTTGCTACTTAGAAATGGAAAGTTCAAAATTGGAAAGCTTACCGTCAGAAAGAATTCATCTGACCTGCCTCGTTTCATGTACCAGTCCCCAAGGTTAAGATTCTGACAATTAGTTCCATTTTTTTTGGAATTCAATAAGTCAACTATGATTGGTTTTTGGATTGATTGTAAGATTCACATGTCCGCTTGTCAGGTTTCATTAGACCTTGACCTCATAGCCAAGGCGGTTTTAAAACCAACACGTTTAAGCAACATATTAAATATGTGTTTTGTCAATATTCGAAACCTTATCAGTAAAGTAGAAATACCTCCTGAAAGCAGTGACCGGGACCTTATCAAAATAATAGTCAACACCGGGCCAAAATACACAAGAAACCATCTAGAAAACTGTATATAAAGGAATACAAACAGGTCTGGAGTCAAACTCTAAAACATTCCAAGAAGTGAACAAACAAAGCAAGGTAGCAGACATGATGGAACTCTTAAGACCACTCTGAACGATGCAACAGAAAAACATATCCCATTCAAAATGACATCACCAAGATGGACCTTGCCATGTATGATTACACTGAAATATGACATCTCATCCTTAATAAACAACACCTACACAATAAAGCAAAAAAAGAGAAGACGATTGCAAGGAGAAATGGGAGTAATTTAAAATCATACAAACATCAGTAAAGGATAATATACACACAGCCCATGATGAATATGTCGCTAATATACTTACAACTGTTGACGAAGAAACTCCAAAATGAAATGCTTGTTAGAAGATAATGTACAAGACAGCCAATAGTTCTTGTCTTACATAAATGGGTAAAAAACGCTCGCTTCACACAGAAGGAAAAGCAAATGTATAATATTGTGCCAACAAAATAAACCCGTATTTTCTGATGTTGACTTCAACCAATATATCGATGTAAATTATTACACCAACAAAACATTTAGACTACAGGAACTACCAAAATCTTCACACACTCCTAAGAAGGCTATTGGATGATATATTGGCTCTAAATAATGACGACTTCAGTATGTATACTAAAGAAATTTATCCTGTAGAACTTACTTTAAATAAAGCTAATGATAACAATGACCACTGCCCTTTCCTCGATCTTGATATCTATATCATAAACGGGAAGCTTAATACAAAAATTTATGATAAAAGAGATGATTTTTCATTTCCTATTGTTAATTATCCATTTTTAGATGGTGACGTTCCCTTGTCACCATCTTATGGTGTTTATATATCTCAACTTGTACGATTCGCTCGTGTATGTAACAATGTATTAGATTTTAGCGAGAGAAATTTATGTATTACTGAAAAATTATTACACCAGGGTTTTCGATATCACAAACTGGTCAAAACATTTACTAAATTTTATCACCGGTATAAGGAAATAATTCGTAAATATAACTCAACATGCAGACATCTTATACGTTCAGGTATTTCACATCCAAAATTTTATGGAAATATTCTTTATAAAGCACAAAAATGTCAGTATTCTCCTCAGAAACTAAAAAAACCTTTAAATAGACTTATTAAAAGGGGATATAGTTACGATACTGTTGTCAGGTCATTAAAGATTGCATATTTTGGCTTTAACATTGATTCACTGATAGGGTCTTTGCATCGGAACTAAACACATTTATTTCTTTAAAAAAAAACAGTTGTTGGCATGACACGGGTTATGTTCTTCTCATATATTTTATGATAGTATGATACTAAACCCCTAACGGGAGGGATTGTACCTGATATTCATATGATGAAGACATAATCTTTCAATCAGTTTAATTGAGGTCTGGAGCTGGCATGTCAGTTAACTGCTAGTAGTCTGTTGTTATTTATGTATTATTGTCATTTTATTTATTTTCTTTTGTTACATCTTTTGACATCAGACTCGGACTTCTCTTGAACTGAATTTTAATGTGCGTATTGTTATTCTTTTACTTTTCTACATTGGCTAGAGGTATAGGGGGAGGGTTGAGATCTCATAAACATGTTTAACCCCGCCGCAATTTTGCGCCTGTCCCAAGTCAGGAGCCTCTGGCCTTTGTTAGTCTTGTATGATTTTAAATTTTAGTTTCTTGTGTATAATTCGGAGTTTAGTATGACGTCCATTATCACTGTACTATTATGCATATTTTAGGGGCCAGCTGAAGGACACCTACGGGTGCGGGAATTCTCGCTACATTGAAGACCCATTGTTTGCCTTCGGCTGTTGTTTGCTCTATGGTCGGGTGGTTGTCGCTTTGACATATTCACCATTTCCTTTCTCAATTTTATCCATATAACAACACCTGGTATAGTTAATCAATCTCAGAAAATAAACCCAAGTAGAGCTACAGGACCAGACAACAGGCAATGTAGAATCTTAAACACCGGAGGATAATGTTGCACCATAACTACAACTTATATATTGCAGATCTTTGAAAACAGGAGAGAAACCAACAGATAGGGCACTTGATAATGTAATACCAGTATACAAGAAGGGAGATACGACTAACCCTATATACAACAGGTCAGTTTCATTAACATCAGTATCCTGTTAGATTTTGGAACATATAATCTCGCCAAAAACGAATCACTCAGATTTCCGATATGGAATAAGACAGAAAACATCAACAGCCATCTGAATAGAAAGCTAGCGTTCGAATAGGAAACAAACCGTTCTAATTGATGGACTCATGTCTCACTCAGCAACTGATCGATCAGGCGTCCCATAGGAATCAATCCTTAGACCATTGTTATGTTTTGCTTTACACTAATGACAGTGGGAACAATCTCAGTCTAGGAACAAGTATAAGACTATTTGCAGACGATTGCTTGATGTACAGAAACATCCAATCTTCTACATATACAAATATCTTGCAGGGCTAGAAAGTTGGTCTCTAGATTGGAAAACGTATAAATCCCAACAAGATTCATGCACCAGATAACCAAAAACATTAGGGAAAATCACTCAATCATATTATATCCACAAGATTCAAATATAAGTTACACTCATAACCTATATCTTCGAATTCAACTTAACAATTAAGTAAATTGGAATCACAACAAAAGAAAATAAGGCCAATATACATGTGAATTTTATAAGACAAAATTTACACACTGTCCCGCACAACATCAAGAAAACAGGTATACATGGCACTAGTGAGACCTCGTCGTGATTATAGCAGTTCAGTATTGGACCCAAATGGGAGAAGGGTGTGTATATAATTAAATGGCATAGCACAGTGCAGCGATTTTCATATCAAGCGTCTATGAATACCAATCAGGATCTATGACAATTATCCTGCAACCCATAAGAAAGACTCCAAATAAACAAGTTAATAATATTAGAATAAATCATGTACCATCATGTTGCTGTAGACATACCATAATACTGCATGTCGGATACTAGACGAACAAAACACTCTCACTACATGTACATAATGCAGCCACAATGCAACACTGTGAATAATCAAAACAGTTTCTAAAAATTCAATCTTGGTATCTATGATGTGTTTATCTACCCCCGAACAATTAAAGATTAAATAAAATTATCTACCTGACAACATTGCTATAATTGAAGATCATAACATTTTCAAACAGAGACTCTGATCTAGTTTCCATTCAGCAATGACCAGAGACATAAGAACACAACTATATTTCATTCATCATATTTTTAATCTGCGCCGAACACTATGTAAATACACAATGTTAAGTAGATGATATAACATCACTGTGATGGATAAGTTATCCTTTATTTATTAATGGTACAAGAAGAAGCGTCCATGTAAAGGTAAGTTCGTTTGGCCACACTATCAGAGACTACACGTATAAGAAAAAACTTCATCTATTGCACGGTTTACATGTCTGTAGTATGACAGGTTTCATCCGACACTAGTTTATTTTAAATTTGAGCTCTTAACCGACTTGGAAAAGAATGTCTACTTATTAATTGAAATTGGGCTTTGTACTAGCGATGCTTATTTTTAAGTCCATTGTTTGGGATTTTGTGAATTTGTTTGTTGTTTTGGGACTTATTTCAGATCTGATCAGATTTAAACAAAACTTATCACTGACACTCGAACCAAAGGCAAAACCAATTATCTAGTTGAAGATCATTGAAAACAAAACAAAAACTCTAAAAGCTCTTCCTTCTGAAAAATAAAGCTTAAAATAGTTGACTTCACCACTACTTCCGCCGGATAAGTATTCCACAGGGAAGGTTTAACTGTCTTTCCTATCAGGGTTCATCTGCCCTTGTCCTCAGTTTCATGGTTCACTACTTGTCAAGCTTAATGTATCGACATTATGTCTCTCATACGTCATAAGCATTGGGGCAAATACATTCGGTATTCATTGGTCAACATTTTGTAAGCATTAGGTCAACTATGTCTGGTGAGTGACGTTTTTTAATGTGCATAAACCCATCTGACAGGGTTTATTTTACCTTTACCTTATTTTCATGGATCTTGACAATGTTCCATTTTTTGTGATATCTGTATTAAAAATTTTCAATAAAACTCAATCATGCTCATTTTAGCAAGCGATATATCTTGGGGTGTGAACTCTGAGTATGTCATAAAATGAAATTACGTGATAACAATTGTATGCTTATGATAACAGCAGTAATATTTACAATCCAATAGTTGACCTAGCTTTTGACCAAACTACTAAAACAATACATGATGAATCAGTATTATCAATACAGATAAAAAGATGAGAATAGAAGTATTTTAAGAAACTATCGTAAACAGGTATGAATCTTTTTCACAGTCTGAATAACAGCTTGGAGTATTTCTAGTGAAGGTAAATCTAGAGTGCTTTTGACGACGGCAATTTTGAAGTGTTGATTTCATTTTATGGATGTGCAATTCGTGTTAGAGAGACTCAAATCATCTCTTCCTGTTGACAATGCGAACCCTACATATTGAACCGGTCATTTTTAAAAGCTGTTTATCATTTTATACTTGTAATATCCACATTTAGTAGATATTTTATTTTGATTTTTTGTACAATTCTAAGAAATGCCTTTTCAATATTTCAATGTTTATAAAACCTCCCACAGGTCAATTTGACTTTAGAAGGATTTGACTTTCTTTGAGGCTCTATTTGGTCATATAACTCTTCAAATAATTCGTTTCATACACACTAACCGCTTCAAAATTTGGCTTTGAGCCTTCCAGATGAGGGTAAATCCATAAAATCACTTCGGTCGCATGCAATCTATAACGCTTTGTTTTGATTACGTAAAACAATGTATTTACAATACTACTATTGCCTGTATTTCAAAATTAAAGGTTAAACAAGGATAGAGGTAAAGATATGACGAACTCGTAGCTTATAAATATGACATGCGACAGTTACTGCTGTTAAATTAAACAAGGTCAACACATTTGGCTTATAATTTTAATGAAGCAAATAAAACAAAACCGAACAACAAAGAAGATCGGATATTCCAGAATTGTAACGAAGTGCTATGTAAACAAAAGTAATACCACAGACAAATCTTTTAACTCATAATTATACATGTATATGACCAAAATCGTTCACGAAGTTTGATTATTATTTATCTTTCAGAACATGAAATAATATGGCAACAAAAACGTCAGTGGTAAGTCTTTCTTGTTTCGATAAAACAGCATAAAATGCATCGTATAAACAGAGCTAACAAATAGATGAGACCAGATAACATAATAACTATAGGACACCGAACAGCCCTCACAAATAAAAAAAACCCATACCACAGTCAACTACAAAAGGACCCGAAATGACAAATGTCCTTAAATCCACAAAATTGAAAAGTTTAAAAAGTGATATAGCTATCATACTTCAGGTCTTTTTTTTCGGCTACATACTCGGCTTTCACATATTTGGTTTTGGGCGTTAGAGATAACGGTAAATCCAGAAAAGTGCTTCGGACGCATGAACGTTATAAAGAGTGTTTTCATTTTTTAAAAGACAGAGACTCAATTGTTTTTGAAATCTTGGATATTCAAAACCAACTAGCATACAAAACCAAAAAATAAATAAAATTAAACACCCAAAATACCTAATATATTGCCTAATGCCATTCAAAATACCTACACAATTCTAATTATACATTCGAAGATTGAAGGTGCTGATCTTGTGGGGCAAATCATAGAATATGATGGACAAATAAAGCAAAAGGTGATACAAATCTATGATCATATAAAGAAGTTCATAGAAAGCAAGGAGTTCATTGGAACAGACGTAGAAGATGAAATTAAGACAGAATTCGGTGACATATTGGATAATATTGAAAAACATAAGGAGAAAGTAATGGTAGATGAATGTCCTATAGTTATAGCAGGTAATTGATGATTTATGTTTAGATAGACTCAATATATAAAAAAGAAGATGTGGTATGATTGCCAATGAGACAACTATCCACAAAAGACCAAAATGACACAGACATTAACAACTATAGGTCACCGTACGTCCTTCAACAATGAGCAAAGCCCATACCGCATAGTCAGCTATAATAGGCCCCGATAAGACAATGTAAAACAATTCAAACGAGAAAACTAACGGCCTTATTTAAGTAAAAAAATGAACGAAAAACAAATATGTATAACATAAACAAACGACAACCACTGAATTACAGGCTCCTGACTTGGGACAGGCACATACATATATAATGTGGCGGGGTTAAACATGTCAAGGTTATTATAATGGATAGGAATGATTCAACGGTAGATATTGAACACAATACTCCCGAAATGTGACTTTTTGCAATTTGGTATCAGAATATAAAGATTAAGCTGATCAGGTCAATTTGACTAGAGTTCTCGAGATAGACGAGGAGAGTTGGTGGTTGGTGACATCTTTAGTAATTTCTGATTCCTCCTTTTCAACTTCCGAAGCAAGGTTGTCGGCTGACTCCTTTTATGCCTCTTTATGCATGATATATTTTAAAGAATAATAATAATTGCTTTAAACTGCTTAGGTGAGACGTCTGCAGGAAAAAGTAGTTTTATCAATCTGCTTTTGGGAAAGGATATCTTACCATCACAGTTACTGTCATGTACAACAACAATCTGCCGACTGAGGAACAGTGACACAGTTGGCATTGCTGTAACGGATGAAGACGATAAAAAGATAAACATTGATGTCAATTATGTTGATGACAAGGACTTTAGATTACAGCTGAAGAAATACGTCAGTCGGACATCAGATCAAGAAAACTACAAATATGTCGATATCAGTTTGCCTTTACCTTTATTGAAAGTAAGATTGTATACTGTTGGAAGTCAGGTTATTTAATGACAACTCTATGTTACTGTTATCAATTCGTCTGTGTCTACAGTAATAAATAATTCAGTCTTTTTAAGTTAAACAATATCATTTTCACAAAGTTGTAACTATAGATATAACTGTAAAAAGACCTATCAAAGTACTTTAAACATTATTAGAAATATTTCACTTATTAACTTTCAAACTTACAAATTTTCGACTGCCATGAATCTGCCCTTTAGATGTATCTAATCAAGGAAAAGGGACTCTCAAATGTTTTTTATCTACTCCTGCAGAGTCATACATTAATCATAGATACACCTGGGATTGGTACTAGTCCAGAATTGAATAATCGGCTACTAGACTTTTTACCAAATGCAATGGCGTTCATTTACATAATCAACAGTAGTAATGCAGGTGGCTTGCAGGGAGATCGGGTAAGATTAGCCACTTGTATTTAGAGAAAAAGGAAATAAAAAAAAACACCGAACTCCAAGGAAATTCAATGTCCCTTAACAGATGGCAAACTCAAAAACTGAAACACATCAAACGAATGGAAAACAACTGTCATATTCCTGACTTGGTACAGGCATTTCCTTATATAGAAAATATTTGATTAAGTCTGGTGTTATAGCTAGCTTAACCCCTTACTTGCATAACAGTCGGATGAAATAGAGAATGAAGGATATAAATAATGCAGGAAGCTACCGTGATAAGATGACGAGGAAATATGGTAATATCACGAAGGCTTGCATACAGTTGGTAAGATGGAGGTGGCTTACAGTGGAAATCTGTTAAGTTGTAGAAAATCGACAGGTTAAGCGAAACTCGTTTTGCACGGTTCCCATATTGTGAATCCTGACAATTAAATATTTCATAAGTGGTCAAATAGCAAATCAGGCAACGACTATACTGGTATAAAATTTAGGACCGCACCATGTCGGTAGTGAGTTCAGGTATGATTTGCATCGAGACAGTTATCCACCAGACTTACAAAGATGGTTATAAACAGAACTGAGCGCTTATAATCGGATAAAGATCTCTATAAGCAACAACACTCGTTCATGGTGTAGACTTATAGAGAGATTTGACACTGAAAAACATTTCACACATCTTGTCAGTTTTGAACAGCGGTATCTTACTGTTGCCTTTATTTGTTAATTTGTTTATGCTGGGTTTTTTTCTTTTTTTATGGACATTTAAAATGACAACTAAGGTATGTCTGTGTTTGATACGTATCGTGTGTGAAATTTGTATGTATAAGTTAGCTTATAATTTTGCATTAATATCGTTTATATATTTTTAAAAAGCTTTTAAAAATCTTCGAAAGCCAAAATGATAGAGTGAAACGTACACGGATGCAAGAGTTTGACACCAAAACCACCATATTTGTATGCAACAAATGGGAGCAAGTACCAGAAGAAGAAGAAGAGGATGTCATGAACTTTATTTGTTCTGTCTTAAAGGATAGTTGGCCAAATTTAAATGTTGAAGGACAAATATACAAGCTCAGTGTGAAAAAGGTAATTTACTTCAATTGAAAACGGCTTTTTAGTTATCAAATGTTCATTCAAATACTGTTAATGTATAGTTAGTAGATAAATCTCTCTCGAGACTTGTTCAAAACAGATATTAACAAGATGTTATTTTCAAAATACATCATACAACATTAACTGTTCAGTTTTTGTTGAATATATATACTTTAGATATTTTTGCAAAAATTTACTATAAAAAGACATCTAAATTACTATGTTATGGGATAATTCCTGACTCACGGTGGTATGCATAAGTAATAAATGACAGAAATTGTTCACACTTTGCCAAATGTAGTATATATTGTGATATGCTTAAAACTATAGTGAACTTGATAATTCACTGAGCTTTTCTTCAAGCTACAGGTTGTGAAAAAAATGACTAATTTTGTATGGATTGTACACACAAAATGACATAAGGTGAATAGAATGTGAACTTAATGATAGAATTGATAAATAAAATACAAGAAGTTAGCTCCCAGAAAATGCTTTTAGAATATCAATAGAAAAAATAGGGTCGCCGTACGTTTTTTCTGCTAAAACATTAAATTGCATGTAGATTTCTTTTAGACATGATACTATTTAAGAGTTACCTCCCTTAATACGACTCTAATAAATATTTGAAAGTCAAGCTGTCATTTGTTTAAAAATTCTTTAGTATGAAATGAAATTCTCATTTTCGTTTTTAATTTTTGCATACAACTTTATTTTGCTGATATTATTTATTCATCCATTCAATTATTATAGTAATTCTATTTTTTGCTTACCTGGCCCGAAGGTCCAAGTGAGCTATTTTCATCACTTGGTGTCCGTCGTCCGTGGTTCGTCGCCCGTCATCCGTCGTCCGCCAACTTTTACAAAAATCTTATCCTCCCAGACATCGCTAAAAATAGAATATAGGTAAAAATGTTCATCAGGTCATGATCTATTTGTCCTGAAATTTTCAGACAAATCAGGCAACCCGTTGTTTGGTTGGTATCCTTGAATTGTTAATTTTAAGGACATTTTGCAGTTTTTGGTTATTAACTTCAATATTATAATAGATGGAGATAAACTGTAAATAAGGCCGTTAGTTTTCTTGTTTGGATTGTTTTACATTGTCATTTCGGGGCCTTTTGTAGCTGACTATGCGGTATGGGCTTTGCTTATTGTTGAAGGCCGTACGGTGACCTATAGTTGTTAATTCCTGTGTCATTTTGGTCTATTGTTGAGAGTTTTCTCATTGGTAATCATACCACGTCTTGTTTTATATGTACAGCAAAGTAAGATCTACAAATAAGTCAACATGACCAATATAGCCAATTGAGCCCTTGAGGAGTTATTGTCCTTTATAGTCATTTTTAAACAATTTTCGTGAATTCCAGGGGAAATAGTTGTCTTGTCTTTTCCCGGTTACCTCAGAAAATCTTCCGAATTTGAGAAAGTCACGAATTTTAAGCTTGCTCATCTGTCATTTATTTCATTTTGTCCATTCTGTACAGTAGGTGTTATATTCGACCTCATCAGTCCCATCTGAATTATTTTAGTACTTGGATTTTTTTTTATACAGGAAAGAGATAGAAAACGGGAAGGGTTGGAGTTTACAGAAAACTTCAAACGTTTGATGTCTGGAATAGAAAAGTTAATACCTGCCAGTCTAGAAACAAGAATAACAAGGCATACAAGGTAATTTACAATGGTACAACAGAAGACAGAAAGAAACAAGTTTTCAGCTTATTGATTCGTTGAGGTCTCGCTCCTTTTTAGGTCTTGTGATAACGTTAGCTTTGCTTTCAACTTTGTTTTGTATCATAATCAATCAAATTAAGGTCATCACTCAAGAAATTTTACGGTCGCCATGATGAGCTGATTTTCCATCATCAGTGTGTCAGACATTATATCTGATATTCTTCTTCAGTCATTATGACCAGATATGTAAACATTATTCATTTTTTGTTTTAATATTGAGGCTGCTTCATAAAGTACATTCATACCGGTTTGTTCGTTGGTTTTATTGGAGCTACGTGTACTTAAGTCGGTTTTTATCTCAATACTTTCTATTTCTGCATTTAAGTTATTCGCTGTCTTAACAGCGTCTTCAATGGAAATATCGCTAGCAAAAACAATATTAGATTTACTGTGTCCTTGTTGAGCAAAAAATACAATGCCATCCCTTTTGTTCCTTTCAAGTTGGAGGAATTACAGTATGTCTTACTTATTATCAGGTAAAAAAAATGATACATTGTCAAAAGTGATAACAATACAAGAGACTTTCTGTCACGATAATTTTAACTACTCCTAAATGCCAAATTATACGCAGATTGATCAGTGGATTTTGGTCTATATGCCAAGTATGTGGTCAGACATGATGCGTGATACACTGCATTATTGAGCAAATTATCGTGCTCTATTCGATTAGTCATTTTATCGTCGCATGTTGTTAAAGCAGCATCTTTAAAATTGACTAACCTAGCAGATGAAATTGTATGTTATTTTGTCACCCATTATGAGACATTTTTTTGCAATACACTTTGATGTATCGTGATTATTATTTTCAGGCACCAAACAATTAGATAAATCGGAATTTATATCTGGTGTTTCCTTTTCAGTTTAAGAACATGATACTGATTTTACATTCTGCTTACTTGTGTAGCTTTTATAACATGACCTATGATACCTAAATACTGTAATTTACTCAAATAACTGAAAAAATCATCACGTCTCTTTTCTGCAGCAATTATCAGATTCTGTTGATGTTTTATCAACAGGAGGATCGCAGATAATACATTTGTCAACACAAACTTCCACTTTCCTTTTTTGGCATCTAGCGGGACTAGATTGTTCAATTGTCCATTTGATTGAATAAAAAACAAATCAAACACACCTGAAAACCAAACGAACCCTACAATGAAATTCACTATCCCAGTTAAATTCAACAAAAACGAATAAACAACAATCCAAACAAAACAAATTAATCACAAGGCTTCGGAAATTATAAAATGAACAAGAAATAGGCTTGAAGATGACTACAAATGCCCCTTGCTAAATCGCTAAATGTGACTATAACTAGAAACCACAACAATGTCGGTAAATCTGTGACGAATACTCGGACTTGAAATCGGAATAAAAAGCAGACATTTAGCTAAATATTTATCTTATTAGGAATTAACTCCAAAAAGCAAATCGGGTCGATTGAAGTGTTATACGGCGGCTTTACTGTTGTGCCTTTAAAATACTCCTATACTGCACGTGCAAATTATGGTAGATGAAAAACGACGATTTTTCAGTGTTATTTTCAACCATTTTCGTATGCATTTAGCATTATATTTAGGACTATTTGGAAATGCCCTTACATTGTATGAAGTTCAAGAATATCTGTATTTACCAATTACATTCACGAATTATTTTTTAGAACGGGTTTGTTGTGAAATTTGACTACCTAATCAGCAGTGGGGTATTCGATGCAAGTTGGGTAACGTCAGTTAAGGCTATTTTTAACGACATTTGTACCACATTTAATATTTATAACGACAAACATTTTTCTAAAGCTGAATAATCGAAAGACAATTTAAGACCTTAAAATTCCATGAGGTATTTAGGTAATTTAAAATCGTTAACCAAGCGACTTTTTCAACATTCGCCGCTCCACTAATATGTTCGAGCGTTTGTCAGGCTTTATGGACTTCTCGTTGTTGAACTATGAGTTCGATATTTTGGTTCATATTGTTTTCCCATGGAATCAAACCATGATTTCATAGTAAAAAAGAACATGTTAATTTGTATATGTACTTGTCGTTTTATTTCAATATTTGCAATACAGGTGGCAATCTATGATAATGCAGAAGATATTAAGTAGAACTATATCTCGGATACGTTTATCGAAAAAGACTAATGATGAAAAGCAGGCAATTAAAGCACGCATCGAAAACCAAGTGAAAAATGTGAAACCACAGCTTAAACAGGCAAGTATAATCATTGACTTTGAATAGTTTACAAGTTAATGTTAGTGTTGAGTAAGTTTCAAAGGAACCACGTTTAATACGTCATTGACTTTGAATAGTTTAGAAGTTAATGTTAGTGTTTAGTAAGTTTCAAAGGAACCACTTTTAATACGTCATGGCATTTGGTAAGTAGGTAAAAGTAGCTTTAATATTTAGTTGCCCATGCAAACTCAGTCGTGGTTCATTCATTGACTTTGAATATTTTGCATAGTTTACATTTGTAAATATGGCAATGTTATTTTTAATCATTTTCATTAAAAAATCAAAATTTATTCCTTTATTAGTAATAAGGATTTTTCTTTATGGCATGATTCTACCTTTACCTTATGAATTTTGGTTAAAAAAAATCTGTAAATGAATGGATCTGATGTAGAGGCTTGTTTGTTTTACTGGTTTGGTAGTGAACATTATGTACTAACACATGAAGCCACAAGTAGTTTACTGATGTTATATTTGAAAAAACAAAATTAGAGACTAGTTCATCGATGTTCATTTTTGTTTAAATTGATATAAAATTACAAATAAAGGTAAAACCAAAATCTGAGTGAGTCATTCAACAACCTTGAACTTCAACAAGGACGAGACAGGGTGCATCGACAGGGTATGAATATTAAACTATTTACGCAACATTCAACACATGAATTAAGACTCAAGTCGATACTCTACCACATAGAATATGAAAATTTGGGAGTTCAGATCGGACAATTTATGGGGGGTTTCTTATGAACTAAGACATAGAAAAGTCTCTCTTTAGTTGAGACCAACACATATCGTATAGAGAAACATTTAGTATTTATGTCAAATATATCAATGTCATTATTAAAGTTTGCTATTTTTTAATTATTCTACCATTAAGACGGTTTTAGTCAAGGTTATACACAATGTGGAGACTAAGAATGGCGTAACAATCATGTAGATATTCATCATATTTTAGATAAAAAGATCCGTTATTGAACAGGCCAGTGAGAAATGCGCATCAATATCGAAAGAGTTGTACAGATACTTGAATAAAAAAGAAACAACGGACCGTATGTTCAAATTTTCTGTCCACGAATATCCAACTGGAAGATATCAATGGTTTATTAAAGAGAAAGCCAAAGATCTTATTCTTGGTAGGATTAACGCTGAAATCCGTGAATGGTGTAGAATGAACATGGTAGAAAACATAAATGTAGAACTGAAAGCAATTTTACAGGAAAGCTTTAGTACTTTTCATTCAGAAATGGAAGAAGGGAGAAAAGAGTTAAGTGAATTTGAAATATCTCTTGATAAGAGATACTCCTTTGACAAATGTACTCGGGATAGAAATTTTCTTGACGATTTTGAGGATACTGTTTTATCTTGGCCCATCTTGCCAATAGCTTTCCCATTGTCTTTCGTTATAACAGCAGTTCTTTCGCCTCTTTTGATACCATTGGTAATAAAAGATGTTATTGATAAGCTTGATCGGCATGGGTACAACGAAAATAAACAGGAACAAATGCAGAAATGGTGCTTAGAATTTCTTAAAGAATACAACCAACAAAGTATACAGAAGCTGATAGAAGAAACTTATCTTGATGATTTTATTACAAGAGTTAAGCATTTAACAGATTATGTTATACCGAAACGAATTGAAGCTGATGAAAAATATATTCATCACATCATAGAAGACCTGCGTAACTCTAGTCTAATCAGTCGGCAATACAGGCCATTAGAAAACAGGTGCATGTTCATACTGGGAATGATAATGTTGTTAGATATGGATTTAGAGTTTTCCGGTTTCAAGCATTCGGACGAATATATCGGAACTCATAATACTGCAGATACAGAAATTGGTAGAGGAGCGTTTTCAGATGTTTACTCAACAGAAATTCTCATAGCAAACAAACATAAGAAGGCAGCCGTTAAAACTTTTAGGCAACCGTTAGAGGGAAACGAAGAAAGTTACATTCAGCTAGCAGAAGTTCATAATTTAAGGTAATTACTATGATTAAAGGGAGATGTGAAGGATATAATACAACAAACGAATATATACTAGTAGTCTACAGTCATAAACAGTTCAAAAAACGGTCGTCTAACAAAACTAAACAAAATGACTATGATACATAAATAAACAAAGGACTACTAGCAGTTACTGACATGCCAGCTCCATACCTCAATTAAACTGATTGAAAGATTATTTCTTCATCATATACATATCAAGTATAATCCCTTCCGTTAGGGGTTTAATGTTATATCATCATAAAATATATGAGAAGAACATAACCCGTAGCATGCTAACAACTGGTTTTAGAATAAATGTGTTTATTTCCAATGCAAAGACCCTATAAATGAATCAATAGGGTAGAAAATGATATTTTTGTGCTTTATAAAGAATATTACCGTAAAAAATTGGATATGAAATACTTGAACGTATAATATATCTGCATTTTTCTTGCCATTAACTTCGCGTTGTTCAAGTTACTCGTCGTTTTTCTTCCGAATCGGTAGAACTGCGCCATCTAATTTTATTTTTTATTTTATCTTATTTATTGTACAGAACCTCGCACTTTCTTTACAGCCTTTATAACATTTGACGATCACATGCAATTCACCCTGCACTCACAGTATTTTGCTTTGAATAACATTCTAGCATGAATACTATATCGAATTAAACAATTATGCATAAATGGTTTTAATGATATAGAAAACATAGCTTATGATATGATATCAGTGACTAACGACTTATTCCACAATGTTTAACATTTTACCTTTTACACCTGTTTGTTTTAATCACGCGTTGAAATTAAGATTACGGAATTATTTACGACTGTCATAGTGAAAGGATTATGTAACTATAAAACCAGGTATAATCCAACATTTTCTACATAAAAATCATGTCTGTTCCAAGCTAGGAATATGACAGTTATTCTCCGTTTGTATGATGTGATTGATCTTTTGATTTTGCTACGTGTTAAGGAAATTTCCGTATAGAATATTTCATTGGAGTTCGGTATTTTTGTTATTTTACTTTTTCTCAAATTAAATTTCAGTACCAGATCTTTCAACCTTTTTGGTAAATGCTACATTTGTATAAATAAATGGTAAGAAATGGCTGATTGAATCATGTTGCTATTCGTTTGTTTCTCTGTCCTCTATTTTCTCCCATTCATCTGTTTATTTATTCTAACCCTGTCGTGTCGTCATTTTAATGTTATAATTAACACTGCTATTAAAGCGGGAGGTTTGGCATGCCACAAAACCAGGTCCAACCCACCATTTTTTTTAATAAAATGCCCTGTACCAAGTCAGGAAAATGGCCATTGTTACATTATACTAGTAGTTCGTTTCTGTGTGTGTTACATTTCGGTGTTGTGTCGTAGATCTCTTATATTTGATACGTTTCCCTCAGTTTTAGTTTGTAACCCGGATTTGTTTTTTCTCTATCGATTGGTATATTTTGAACAGCGGTATACTACTGTTGCCTTTTGTTAACTTCAACCTGTAAAAAAGCATGGTTTTCAGGTAAAAATAGGGAAAAAAAATATGCAAATAAATTAATTAATTGAATTACATTGTACTATATCTTTTTTAGACGGTTTTGCCATACAAACATCGTAGAACTGTATGGTATATCATACAAATTTGACAAAGAAGGGACAAAATATCTTCAGATTTTTATGGAGCTATGTGACTACAGCTTAGATGACATTATTTTTAACGACGCAAATCGTAGCTGGAAGCCGTGCTGTATGTTTGAAAATTTAGAAGAATGCCAAGAAGCATTCAATTTTTTCATCACGATATTATTAGACATATGTCGTGGCCTTTTGTATATTCATAACAAAGGATTTGTACATCGTGATTTGAAACTATCCAATATTCTGGTAAGCTTATGCGATTATCATTTAACCAAATCATTAATTTTGCATAGCAAATGCAAATGCGTGAATACGCCAAATCGAGAGAAGCCTGTATAAATTGAAACAGTATTGTTCATGTAATGTCACATTTGGGCAATTTATTTACATGAAGCAAATATTTAAAAAGACATTTTGTATTTAGCTTAACCTTAAAAAATGAAAATTCTAAACGAATAGTCCGTAAGCAAATGGCAAAATCAAAGACTGAGACACATCAAATGAATGGATAACAACTGCTATTTTGCTGAATTGATACAGACGTTTTCTTTTGAAGAAAATGATGGTTATGTAGATAATGGTTGATTAAACCTGGTTTTATAGCTAGCTTAGCCTTATAAATTGATTCCTGATTATGGACGATATGTGGTGTGCCACAAAATCATGTGACATAGACAACTATTTAATGCATCTATTGAGCATTTTGTATTTTTATTTTTCGCTTCAAACCAAATATTGGAAAACTTTGAATATGAAACGTTAAAGAAAAGGCCACCGAACCTTAAGAAATATTGTTACAGAAAATTATTAAAAATTGACGTCTGGAACCGAAGAAGCATCGTATCATTTGTTGCTAATTACACTTACAAATTTAACATCAATTTGATATCAACTTTCTATCTAAAAAAATAAAAATTATTAGTTTTTTTTATTTTACAGATAAAAGATGGGAGAGTAAAGATAGCTGATATGGGCGTTGCCAAGGAGGTTTCATATATCTTAGGCACATTGACTGGTACACTAACTACCATAGCACCTGAAGTATATCGCGGAAAGCTTTACGGAACTGAGGCTGACATATACAGTCTAGGAATCATAATGTGGGAAATGTGGTATTGTGAGGCAGCTTATTCCACAATGGAATATAACTATTTAAATATGCACGAGTTTGCTGATTGCATAAAAGAAGGCAAACGCCCGACTTTCAACACTAGCTTTGCGCCTCCATCTGAATTGAAAAATATGATTGAAACATGTTGGAGTCCAAATCCAAGTGTTAGACCTTCAGCAGAAAACGTTTTTGTGGAACTTTCTTCGTTGGTGAGATTATGATAAAGTTTCTTGCATGCTTAATTATTTCTGTAATGCAGAATTACTTTATATAGACTTAATGTAACATTTGAAATTTTATTGTAAAACTCCAAAAACTAATATAATACCTTCTTTTAAATATGATGTTATCCAATGTATTAGTATTATACGAATAAGGTCTGTCCTTATTATTTCATTTTCACTTTCTTTTATGAAAATCTTAATATATTTTCCAAACAATACGGCTTTTAGTAGTAATGTAATTTCAAATGAAGATCATTGTCATAGAAAATATATCGGACATTTTTAAAACTAATCTAAGTTGTATGCTATTTTTTCTTTAAATTAATTACTTGTATCTTACACGTCGAATTCCTTTACTACATTTAAGTAAGCAATGTATTTTGATTTTCACCTAGAATTCGACATAGATGATCGTTTGTGAGTTATATTTTAGGAAGAAAGAAATTACTTCAATTTTCAAAACTGTGAAATTGTTTTACTTCAAATTGTGAATTTTAATTTGTTCGTAGCTATGCTTCAGTTGCCATTATAAACAATGTGTACTTTCCTTATTTTGGACAATATCCAAAAGTTACAATGTCCTGTAAAAATTTCGTTGGTAGATTGTTACTTCTTATAATTGAAATTAATATGTTGTTCTTTTATTTGGCTTCTGTTGTTTAGTCTGTTTTTGGTGGTGTCTTTTTGGCGTGGCTCTGTGCTTACACATCCCGTCATTGTGTTATTGTTCTATGATAGTTTTTTGTATTCTTGTCTTTCGTTTTTGCTAATGTGCTTTGTCTATATGCTTTTTGTGTTTCTTTTTAAACATATGATGTGGCTCTGTACTGACATGTATACATCCCGTCATTGTGTTATTGTTCTATGATAATGTAAGGATTATATTTCAATTTGCTGGTGTGCTGTGTCTGTATAAATAAAGGCAACAATAGTATACCGCTGTTCAAAACTCATAAATCCATGGACAAAAAACAAAATCGGGGTAACAAACTAAAACCGAGGGAAACGCATTAAATATAAGAGAAGAACAACGACACAACGCTAAAATGTAACACACACACAGAAACGGACCAAGCATCAGACAAAATCCCACGAGAATAACAAATATAACATCAAAACCAAATACATGAATTTGGGATAGACAAGTACCGTGACACGTCTTATCGCAATGTGAAATTACACTAAAAAATAAGAGAAAACAAACGACGCTACGTTAAAATGTAACACACACAGAAACAAACAATAATATAACAATGGCCATATTTCTGACTTGGTACAGGACATTTTTAAAGGAAAAAATGGTGGGTTGAACCTGGTTTTGTGGCATGCCAAGCCTCGCACTTTAATGGCTATGTTAAATATAACATTGAAATGACAACATAATATTACAGGACTACAATACAAATGAATAGGAGAACGTATTAGACAAAGAAACACATGATTAATGGATAACAAAAAACATCAGGTTTAAAATTCAATACGCCAAAAACGCGCCTCGTCCACACAAGACTCACCAGTGACGCCCAGATATAAAAGATCGAAAGTGAAAAAAAGTACAAAGTTGTACAGCACTGAAGATCAAAAGTTGAAAAAGGTTGTGTCAAATACGGCTATGTTTTTATGCTTGGGATAAGAACATCCTTATTATTTAGAACAATTAATGCTATTGCAAACAGTACATTTTATCAAATGAATATAACAGATATACATAATGAAACTGAAGTATTAACTCATTACAGAAAACAAACACGAATACATAATGCAAAGACCAACACAGAATAGACACACCCGACTCAGTCCTGGGCTCAACGCAGTAAATCATAAAAATGACGTCACATACGATGGCGAAAAGGCACAAAAATTACGTCACATTTAAATTTATGAAATTTCTGAAACAGCAGAAAAATGAAGTCACATATGAAAAACTATATCTCAAAAGTAAGATAGAATTAGGATCGATTAAAGATTATAATAGAACTAAATACTGATATTGCATTTAAACACAATGTATATTGCAATACTTATTAATAGCAATTAACTATAGTATATATATGTCCAACTTGAAACGTAAATTATCGTACAGATTACGTTGACCAAAATTAAATCTAATAAATGAAGGCGGTGATTATTTTTTCTTTCCATAACACATAAATATAATAGAAAAGACGTCAACACATTTGACAAAATCCGATGAGAACTACAAATATAACATTAAACATTTAAACTAAATACATGAATTTGGGATAGACAAGTACCGTAAAACGTCTTCTAGTAATGCGAATTCACACTCAGCAAAACAGTCACAATCGAGAATAAGTCACGTTTGGTAATTAAAAGATTAGACGACATAATGACAAACCACAATCTACCATGTGGTAAAAATGTCCTTAGCTAGTTGCCTTTTTTGTTTCTTTGATACATGTGACGTGGCTCTGTACTTTTATATCCCGCCAATGCGATATTATGCTATTGAAAAATTTGGTATTCTTGTCTTTCGTATTTGCTTATGTGCTTTGTCTGTGTGTCTTTTTATAATTCTTTGTTGCATGTTTCTTTGTTGTTATAGTGATTAAGATTATAACACAATGTATACTGCTGTACACCTATTTGTGACATTTTTACCTATTGTGTCTGTTTGTTTTGTTCCCACATTGTTGTCAATATAATGGAATTTGATGCGACTGGCGTACAGGTGAGACGTCTGGTTTGCTTTGAAACCAGCTTTAATCCATCATTTTCTACATTAGAAAATCCTTGCACCAAGTCAGGAGTGTGACAGTTGTTGTTCATTCGTATGGTGTGTTTGAGCTTTTTATTTTGACATTTTATTAGAGACTTTCCGTTTTGGATTTTCCTTGGAGTTCAGTATGTTTGTGATTTTTCTTTTTTTTATCATATATTTGTAATTATATGATTTAAAAATATCACTATTCTACTGCTTTAACTGCAGAAATTGTAACAGAATAAATAAATCAAGATGCTTCATAAAAAAAAACACTACTAAAACTAAATAAAAAGGGGTAACATATTGAAAGAGTAAAACACATTTATCACATTTAAACGACACACAAAATTAATGATTAAGAACAAAAATACAGTTATATACCATCTATTTATTTATACCATACATAAAACAAAGATCATGTAGGAAAATGGAAGTTTTTTTCCGAGTCACTTATATGACAGTTGTTTTCCGAGTCAGGAATATGATAGTTATTTTCCGAGTCAGGAATATGGAAGTTGTTTTCCGAGTCAGGAATATGGCAGTTGCTTTCCGAGTCAGGAATATGGCAGTTGTTTTCCGAGTCAGGAATTTGTTTTCCAAGTCAGGAATATGGCAGTTGTTTTCCGAGTCCAGAATACGGCAGTTATTTTCCGAGTCAGGAATATGACAGTTGTATTCCGAGTCAGAAATAAAACAGTTGTTTTCCGAGTCAGGAATATGACAGTTGTATTCCGTTCGCTCCATTGGTTGAAATAGTTTAACGTTAACTTTGATTTTGTTAGGTTTTATAAACTCCCTCTACTTTAATTTACCTTGGAGTTCGGTATTTTTGTGTATACTTTCTATATACATTACATCAGTACTAGAACATCATATGAATACCCTTAACCCTTCCGGAGCACCTGAGATCACCCCTAGTTTTTGGTGGGGTTCGTGTTGTTTATTCTTTAGTTTTCTATGTTGTGTCATGTGTACTATTGTTTTTCTGTTTGTCTTTTTCATTTTTAGCCATGGCGTTGTCAGTTTGTTTTAGATTTATGAGTTTGACTGTCCCTTTGGTATCTTTCGTCCCTCTTTTAATAAATATACACAAAAACGATACGTTATAAAATTTTAATATATAGCATAAATGAACAATGAATACAAGAATATTTCAAACGTCTAGGTAAAATGAAAGAGAAAACAAAGTTTGAATAGAATATGCACTCGCGAGAATATACTTTTGCAGTGTCTTATGAACTATGCAAAGAAAGAAAATAAAAATCTGCCTCAAGAGGATAAGCAATCTTTATAAATTGCGATATTGGAAATTAATGAATAAAATCAAATGTATCTACTGAGTTCCACCCCAGTCCCGGTTATTGTGGGGTTTTGTGTGTTCAAACTATAGTGGTATGCTGTATGTTTACCTTTCTTCGACTTATAGGTGTTTGGTATACAACTTTGTGTCTTCTAAATGATTTTATTCTACTGAAATCAATTTGACCGTTTCAATGAAGTATTGTAACAATGGCACCTTCACATTTGTTCTCCACCTTCTAATTGATTCAAAGGGCGGTTTGAACACAATATTTGTGATAATTAGCTTTGACGTTAGTGGGCTGATAAGTATTGAATTTATTGAGGTGTAACCTATCACAGTTATCATAACTTAAAAAAAACAGTTTAATATTTGTGTTTAAATAAAAGAAGATGTGGGCCAAAAGTAAATTAGACAGAAAACAAACGACAGCAAAAACGGAACAACATCTAGAAGGCAACACAAAGTATTCAACAATGGAAATAGTAAAGGTATCTATTCAACATGTCAAGCTGTAAGTTTTCCAAAAGTTGGCAGAAATTTAACAGAAACAATCAAACATAGGTCGTTTATACCCACTTCTTACAAAAAATGATGAAAAAGCATTGAAATATACTTCAACTAATGACGAGGTTCTAAAATTAGGACAGGAACTTATAAACAAAAATATATAGAAATGTAGCGGAATTAATAACAATAACACCCGAAGCGCTTTCTGGTTTTATTTTCATATCGAATGATTAACCCCAAAACTTTGAAACCCAACTATGTATAGATGGTCGAAGACTTGAAACCCAACTATTATAGATGGTCGAATACTTGAAACCCAACTATGTATAGATGGTCGAATACTTGAAACCCTACTATGTATAGATGGTCGAATACTTGAAACCCAACTATGTATAGATGGTCGAATACTTGAAACCCAACTATGTATAGATGGTCGAATACTTGCTACATGACTAATAGGAAAATAAACTTAGTCTGGCTGTTAACAAAAGTATAAACTTAGTATGGCTGTTAACAAAAGTATAAACTTAGTCTGGCTGTTAAGAATAGTATCAACTTAGTCTGGCTGTTAAGAACAGTATAATTATATCCATTGTCGATAAGTCTATTAAGCCAAGCAGACAGATATGGGCGACAGTTTAACCACTGTAAGCTAGTTTGATAAACAATATTACCGTTAAAAGCTAGATATGAAATAAACTCTTTTCTTACTGGAGATGACACGGGAGTGATCATAGAGTATTTAAAATTATGATATAAATAGACGTACGCAGATATTCCTTTACCCAGAATTCTCAGGGCTGGAAACTTGAATAGTAAAGATAGTTAGATAATTAAAAAAACAAGATATTTGTAGTCAAAACCGTCAAGCATGAATTTAAGAAGTTATAAGAAAATATCAAAGAGAAGCTTCAATCAAAGGACAGACAAAAATAAAAAATCAGAAGTCAGAATACTTAAAATCGATCAACAAAAGAAATGTTTTTGTAAAATTAAAATAGAACATTACTTATTCTTAACCAAATATGTTTATATTCTCGCGAATGTCAAAACAGCTACCTTATTACTGGACTATTAATTTCCATTGGATTTCAATTATTTTAACGTTGTGTCTACCATGTCAAATACGTGTTTTAGCAAATGACTACTCTAAAATTTGAACTAAGTAATCAGGACTCTGTGTGTTGTGCTTCGAAATGCATTTTCTGTAGAAGAAAAAAGTTGATCCTGAAATGTCTGTCCAGTTTGATTGAATTCTAATATCCTGTTTTCCATCCACATTAACATGGTCACAGTCTGAATTCCCCTCGGTAACAAACATAGATCTAAAAGTAAGAACCGGAAGCAGGGATTTCTTTTTGAATTGAAAATTACTTATAGTCATAGATGTTTCAAACATTTTCGAATTCAGGACTAAAGATGCATTATTTCCGTCATAATAATAAATATCCATTCGAAATTGTTTTCCGTGAAAATCAATATGGCGGATGGCAGAAAATGGACGGCGTGAAATAGGATTGGTTTCACCAACAACCAAAGATGATCCAAAAGGAATCCAATCAACACCAGGTGGCGTAATAGGTAAAATTCGAACATTACCATCCTGATATATGACAAAAATCTGACACCAGTTAATAGAATTCCATGGGACAGGTACATATATACGTAGGTAGTCAGCGTTACTAAATATTTTACCCGTTTCCATTACCCTTACTGTCATTGTATCATTATTCTGGGGCCACCAAAAGTCTTTGTCTACCCCTTCTAGGAGTGAACGTTCGTTTGAAAACATAGTAAAGGGGATATCTTGACGCACGTGTCTCTTCTCTATGGACAACCTTTTAACTATCAGAGAAGTTGTAAAGTTTTCTGGTAAAATAAAACTGATATAGTTTGGAGATGTTGACGACCACGTGAAGTCTGGAACATTCCATGTATGTTGTAACTTATCACTAGAAAATGTAATAGGCGATGATGATATCCATCTTGTTGTTCTTCCGTAATGAGAGAAAATAATATCAGTGTCGAATTTTATGGGACTAACTTGCAAATGGATATTGCTACCAATTTCGCTATTCACAGAGTCCGTTATTGGTCCTTCCAAATAGAACTTCAATAAGATAGTACGTCTCGACAAATATCTAGCCTCTCGCAAAACGAACCCTTTCGAAGTAAATAATGGCTGTCCTAGTGGATAGTTCCTGACACTAAATATTACAGATTCAGTCTGCTTGCAGTTTTTGAAGTCATGAATCTTGGTATTTTCAAAAGAGTGGTATGCAGGATGTATAGCGGTTACTTTTAATACTTTTGCTTGTTCGTGATAAATAGGGATGTTTATATTATCCACCTCTGCACACGTGGTATTATAGTTGTTATTTTTCACCCTTCCAACCACTGAAGAATTTAATTGATTTACATCAACTTTTGGTAGGTTTATACTTTCTAAACATATTGTGGAACACTGAAGAATATTCTTGGTTATATAAATTCCTGAAAAGTGAATCAGAAAATTATCAATAAAAAAATGGTCAGTGTCGGCGAACATTTTCTTAAAAGTGAGAAGGTGTCGTCCTGATAGAAGATTCATAGTAAAATTCAACCCTACACATGGTATGGATTTTACTTCACTTTTCGTTTCTGGCAATTCAAACGATGAGATATCATTTTCATCTACAGAAACTTGAAGCTGGCTCATATTTCCTTTATAATACCCGCACACTTGTTGTATAGTCACATAGTTGTCTTCGTTTAAACAGAAGTAAAAATTCAAGAGATCTTCACTTCCAACAAGGAGAGATTTTTCCTCTGCAATTTGTATGGTTTTGAAGTCAATGTTGTTCTGTGTGAGAAGGTGATTCTCTGCCTCCAGTTGGATCGTAGTAGCAGAAGTAGTTTTGAATTTGTCCAAGAAACTTAAGCCGATACACAGATAATACCAAGTCCACACATTAAAATTCAGCTTCATTTCTGGAAACAGAAAAAATATATAAAACAAAGATTTGCATTAGTGGTTAAAGATATAAACTTGCTCTTGGTATGAAAAAAAAACATAATCTAACGATTTATGAAAGTAAACACTGAAGGAAAACTTACCAATCGACAAGTATCTTGTTGTCTCTACTCACAAGTACATAGGGTGTATACGTTTTACAATCATATTACCTTCGATTGTATTACATTATTATGCTATAACATTCACTCATTATTTTTTAAATATAAAAAAAATTATATACAACATTTTTCAATTAATATCTGGTGGTCTTGCAACTACATTTTTTTTTTTTTATGTAATTAATGGCGAACTGTTTGGGTTTCTAATATCATTCACCGTCAGAAATTCACATTTTTATCTCGAGCAGAATATTTTCCAGCAAATTATTAGCTTGGAAACAATCTTCTATTAAATAAACTGTTACCAAAAGTTAGGTTTTCCACCACAAATCGGACTACAAATCATCAAGAGTGAATAGGGGACTATAGTATGGTCACTTTTGCCCCGCTTATGACCGATAGTGAAAACCTTGCGAAAAAGGTTTAGCCGTTCGATTGTTCAGGAAATATAAATACATAGCAATGTCCAGTCAGAAAGGGGTGTTCATTTTAAGAAGTAGAAATGAAGCCAGGAATGTCATATTAACCAAACACATTGTCATTCCGCCAATGAATTTGGAATATGCTCCTCAATCTCTTAATCAGAATAATCACGACTGAGTGTGACTTGAAATCATTAAGTAATGATAATAGGTTTAATATGAAGCAGATTTGTCAATATGTTGCATCTAACGCTCGGTGTAAATATAAAGACAAGCAAAAACCCTACTGATTTGGTAAAGAACATAGAGCAGGACAAGACTCAATAATTTCTTATTTCCTTTGTTTTAGTTGATTTTTTGTTATCTCTTAAGTGTCACAGGGGAAGCTTTGTGATTTAAACATTTATAAATAGCTCCACGTGTGCATGTACAGCTCCAAACATGGGAACCAAATCAAAGGTGCCTTTTGGTTATATCTTAATAGTTATGTGTCAAATCCAGTGTTGATACAGATATTAAATAGTGCTCTTTAATCAAATCACAATTAATTCATACGATTGAGAGATAGGACTTTTTTTATGCCCCACCTACGATAGTAGAGGGACATTATGTTTTCTGGTCTGTGCATCCGTTCATTAGTCCTTCCGTATGTCCTTTCGTCTGTCCTTCCGTCCTGTCGTCCCGCTTCAGGTTAAAGTTTTTGGTCAAGGTAGTTTTTGATGAAAATGAAATCCAATCAACTTGAAACTCAGTACACATGTGCCTTATGATATGATCTTTCTAATTTTAATGCCAAATTAGTGTTTTTGGCCAAAATTTCACGGTCCACTGAACATTAAAAATTATAGCGCAAATTTCAGGTAAAAGTTTTTGGTCAAGGTAGTTTTTGATGAAGTTGAAGTCCAATCAACTTGAAACTTAGTATACATGTTCCCTGTGATATGATCTTTTTAATTTAAATGCCAAATTAGAGTTTTTACCCCAATTTCACGGTCCACTAAACACAGAAAATGATAGTGCGAGTGGGGCATCCGTGTACTATGGACACATTCTTTTTTTATTTATTAATTAATTTCAGATGGTTTTTTTTTTATTCTGCGTAGCTCGTTTGTTCGCACTTCTTTTACGTAAATTCCTCATTTCCATTAGAAAAGTAAAATGTAGATGTTACATTAACGGACACGGTTATTTTTTATTTTCAAAACCATATACATACAAAGGCCAACAATGGATTGATTACTCGAACATAAAGGGTAAATATAGAATTTTTAAATCGTAATTTAATTACAAAACAATGGAATACTAAACTTGTTTATATCAGATTTACAAGGGACAGTGATTTTCTTATGTTATCAGGTTACCACTAAAACAGTGACGAATTTGAAGTTCAGACGACCGCTGAAAGGTAAAAATGTTGATAGTTTTTAAGTAATTAATCAAATACTTTTTTGATTAGAAGGAAAAAAAAGAAGTAAAACTGTGGTTTTGGAAAATATTGTAACTTGTTAATTGCAAGAATAATTCTAACGGAGAGCGAAGTCTTAGTTTTTATTGTAACTTCATTTGGTGTATTTCTTATTTGTAAGGCAGGAGAGGGAAGATTATTTATACATCTGTCTTTCGTACGAATATACAAACTACTGTTTTTATAAAAAGTACTACATAACTGTAATATTATTATAAATGTCATATTAGTGTAAGCATAATTGCAAACAACAATGATTTAAAGGGAAATCCCCATAAATGTCTTACAAAATGTATCGCTCTAATGCACTACAATATCAAATTCCAACCTAATATATATACCATTTGCTATTTCTACTATACTATAGTTATATTCGATCTAAACGTTCAATACTGTACATGATTATGTTCTATATATATATTTACAAAAAGTGTAAGATGTGGTATTCAGATTAAGAAATGAAATATTCATAACAATTTTAATTATATTATTTCTAACTAAAATTGTATGTTTTATTAGTTATCTAACATCTAGGTACTAAATATACCGATAAAGCATTATACATGTTGCAATTACCAATAATATTAATGTTTTACAGATGTACTGTTGAATTCGTTTTACTTTTGTGATTACTATAAAATCAAGAAATGTCGTCAACAAAGAAAGTCAAATCAAAACAAATTATCGAAGTCACTGTAGATCAGCCCAAAGAAAGGTAACTGTTTTCGGCTATTGGTACTTTACGGAACGGAACGGAACGGAACGGAACGGAACGGAACGGAATTTCATTTAAGGTATCCAAAGGGGGCATTTATCAAAATTTCGAAAAATCTTTAGAACAAAACAAACTTTAAAATTTCTGTGTTTTACGGTTTTCCATATACAAATAACACAAATGTATACTTAATCTCATCTTCACAGGTGATAATGTAATAATGTATAACATCGGGAAATATTCTGTAGATGAATATGTCGGATTGTCCTGATAAATTATCATGAAATTAACGCATTTGCAAGTCATGCATTATGATATCTAGACTGACCTCACGTCGTCCTTGATTAGAGACAGTGATCAAAATGAATCTGATTTAAACTTTTTAATTTATTTTTCCGTTCCGTTCCGTTCCGCAAAGTACCAATTGCTCTGAGGAATTGGTATTTAACGGAAAAAACGGAAACAGACATCTTTAATGTAATTAAAGCAGTATGATAAAAAAAAATTGTCTGACACCTCTTTTTGCATGAGTGGTATGTGTTTTAGATAGCATTTTCGACTTGATCAATAATAAAAAATTTAACACAAAGGCAGGTTACACAATAAGTCTTTCTCCTTCCATTATATTTTAAAAAAGAGGCCTTCAACAGCCCGTTCCGACGATGATTAGAGACAGTGATCAAGTTGAATCTGATGTAAACTTTCTAATTTATTTTTCCGTTCCGTTCCGTTCCGTTCCGCAAAGTACCAATTGCTCTGATGAATTGGTATTTAACGGAAAAAACGGAAACAGACATCTTTAATGTAATTAAAGCAGTATGATAAAAAAAAATTGTCTGACACCTCTTTTTGCATGAGTGGTATGTGTTTTAGATAGCATTTTCGACTTGATCAATAATAAAAAATTTAACACAAAGGCAGGTTACACAATAAGTCTTTCTCCTTCCATTATATTTTAAAAAAGAGGCCTTCAACAGCCCGTTCCGACGATGATTAGAGACAGTGATCAAGTTGAATCTGATGTAAACTTTTTAATTTATTTTTCCGTTCCGTTCCGTTCCGCAAAGTACCAATTGCTCTGAGGAATTGGTATTTAACGGAAAAAACGGAACAGACATCTTTAATGTAATTAAAGCAGTATGATAAAAAACAAATTGTCTGACACCTCTTTTTGCATGAGTGGTATGTGTTTTAGATAGCATTTTCGACTTGATCAATAATAAAAAAATTAACACAAAGGCAGGTTACACAAAAAGTCTTTCTCCTTCCATCGGTAATTATATTTTAAAAAAGGGGCCTTCAACAGCCCGTTCCGACGATGATTAGAGACAGTGATCAAGTTGAATCTGATGTAAACTTTTTAATTTATTTTTTCCGTTCCGTTCCGTTCCGCAAAGTACCAATTGCTCTGAGGAATTGGTATTTAACGGAAAAAACGGAAACAGACATCTTTAATGTAATTAAAGCAGTATGATAAAAAAAAATTGTCTGACACCTCTTTTTGCATGAGTGGTATGTGTTTTAGATAGCATTTTCGACTTGATCAATAATAAAAAATTTAACACAAAGGCAGGTTACACAAAAAGTCTTTCTCCTTCCATCGGTAATTATATTTTAAAAAAGGGGCCTTCAATAGCCCGTTCCGACGATGATTAGAGACAGTGATCAAGTTGAATCTGATGTAAACCTTTTTATTTATTTTTCCGTTCCGTTCCGTTCCGCAAAGTACCAATTGCTCTGAGGAATTGGTATTTAACGGAAAAAACGGAAACAGACATCTTTAATGTAATTAAAGCAGTATGATAAAAAAAATTGTCTGACACCTCTTTTTGCATTAGTGGTATGTGTTTTAGATAGCATTTTCGACTTGATCAATAATAAAAAATTTAACACAAAGGCAGGTTACACAATAAGTCTTTCTCCTTCCATTATATTTTAAAAAAGAGGCCTTCAACAGCCCGTTCCGACGATGATTAGAGACAGTGATCAAGTTGAATCTGATGTAAACTTTCTAATTTATTTTTCCGTTCCGTTCCGTTCCGTTCCGCAAAGTACCAATTGCTCTGATGAATTGGTATTTAACGGAAAAAACGGAAACAGACATCTTTAATGTAATTAAAGCAGTATGATAAAAAAAAATTGTCTGACACCTCTTTTTGCATGAGTGGTATGTGTTTTAGATAGCATTTTCGACTTGATCAATAATAAAAAATTTAACACAAAGGCAGGTTACACAATAAGTCTTTCTCCTTCCATTATATTTTAAAAAAGAGGCCTTCAACAGCCCGTTCCGACGATGATTAGAGACAGTGATCAAGTTGAATCTGATGTAAACTTTTTAATTTATTTTTCCGTTCCGTTCCGTTCCGCAAAGTACCAATTGCTCTGAGGAATTGGTATTTAACGGAAAAAACGGAACAGACATCTTTAATGTAATTAAAGCAGTATGATAAAAAACAAATTGTCTGACACCTCTTTTTGCATGAGTGGTATGTGTTTTAGATAGCATTTTCGACTTGATCAATAATAAAAAAATTAACACAAAGGCAGGTTACACAAAAAGTCTTTCTCCTTCCATCGGTAATTATATTTTAAAAAAGGGGCCTTCAACAGCCCGTTCCGACGATGATTAGAGACAGTGATCAAGTTGAATCTGATGTAAACTTTTTAATTTATTTTTTCCGTTCCGTTCCGTTCCGCAAAGTACCAATTGCTCTGAGGAATTGGTATTTAACGGAAAAAACGGAAACAGACATCTTTAATGTAATTAAAGCAGTATGATAAAAAAAAATTGTCTGACACCTCTTTTTGCATGAGTGGTATGTGTTTTAGATAGCATTTTCGACTTGATCAATAATAAAAAATTTAACACAAAGGCAGGTTACACAAAAAGTCTTTCTCCTTCCATCGGTAATTATATTTTAAAAAAGAGGCCTTCAACAGCCCGTTCCGACGATGATTAGAGACAGTGATCAAGTTGAATCTGATGTAAACTTTTTAATTTATTTTTCCGTTCCGTTCCGTTCCGCAAAGTACCAATTGCTCTGAGGAATTGGTATTTAACGGAAAAAACGGAACAGACATCTTTAATGTAATTAAAGCAGTATGATAAAAAAAAAATTGTCTGACACCTCTTTTTGCATGAGTGGTATGTGTTTTAGATAGCATTTTCGACTTGATCAATAATAAAAAATTTAACACAAAGGCAGGAGGTTACACAAAAAGTCTTTCTCCTTCCATCGGTAATTATATTTTAAAAAAGGGGCCTTCAACAGCCCGTTCCGACGATGATTAGAGACAGTGATCAAGTTGAATCTGATGTAAACTTTTTAATTTATTTTTTCCGTTCCGTTCCGTTCCGCAAAGTACCAATTGCTCTGAGGAATTGGTATTTAACGGAAAAAACGGAAACAGACATCTTTAATGTAATTAAAGCAGTATGATAAAAAAAAAATTGTCTGACACCTCTTTTTGCATGAGTGGTATGTGTTTTAGATAGCATTTCGACTTGATCAATATTTAAATAAACAGCTGCGCCATGAGCGCATGATACGCCCGTCGTCTTGTGAAAAAACATAAATCTTTTTTGAATAACACAGGGTTGTACAGGATGTCATGCTTAGTATATCCTGACTCATTCCTTATTCCCGCTCAATAGGAAGATTGTACAAGATGTATTTGGAAACCCGACGCAACATTAGCCTGTTAAGTTTTAAGCAATAGAGATACAGCGCAACATGTGAAAAAAACCATCTCTTTTTACAAAAAACTCAATAACTCGAAAATATAAAAATGAATCATCACTAAAAAGTATACAGATCTTTAGATTAATATAACAAAGAAGTGTGTAAAGTTTTAAGCAATAATCATAAATCGTTTTTATACGACCGCAAATTTTGAAAAAATTTTCGTCGTATATTGCTATCACGTTGGCGTCTGCGTCGTCGTCGTCGTCGTCGTCGTCGTCGTCGTCGTCGTCCGGCGTCCGAATACTTTTAGTTTTCGCACTCTAACTTTAGTAAAAGTGAATGGAAATCTATGAAATTTTAACACAAGGTTTATGACCACAAAAGGAAGGTTGGTATTGATTTTGGGAGTTTTGGTCCCAACATTTTAGGAATTAGGGGCCAAAAAGGGCCCAAATAAGCATTTTCTTGGTTTTCGCACTATAACTTTAGTTTAAGTTAATAGAAATCTATGAAATTTTGACACAAGGTTTATGACCACAAAAGAACGGTTGGGATTGATTTTGGGAGTTTTGGTCTCAACAGTTTAGGAATTAGGGGCCAAAAAAGGGCCCAAATAAGCATTATTCTTGGTTTTCGCACAATAACATTAGTTTAAGTAAATAGAAATCAATGAAATTTAAACACAATGTTAATGACTACAAAAGGAAGGTTGGTATTGATTTTGGGAGTTTAGGTCCCAACAGTTTAGGAATTAGGGGCCAAAAAGGGACCCAAATAAGCATTTTTCTTGGTTTTCGCACCATAACGTTAGTATAAGTAAATAGAAATCTATGAAATTGAAACACAAGGTTTATGACCATAAAAGAAAGGTTGGGTTTGATTTTGGGAGTTTTGGTCCCAACATAATAAGGGGCCCAAAGGGTCCAAAATTAAACTTTTGTTTGATTTCATCAAAATTGAATAATTGGGGTTCTTTGATATGCTGAATCTAACTGTCATGACTGTGTATGTAGATTCTTAACTTTTGGTCCCGTTTTCAAATTGGTCTACATTAAGGTTCAAAGGGTCCAAAATTAAACTTAGTTTGATTTTGACAAAAAATGAATCAGTTAGGTTCTTTGATATGCTGAATCTAAAAATGTACTTAGATTCTTGATTATTGGCCCAGTTTTCAAGTTGGTCCAAATCGGGGTCCAAAATTAAACTTTGTTTGATTTCATCAAAAATTGAATAAATGGGGTTCTTTGATATACCAAATCTAACTGTGTATGTAGATCCTTCATTTTTGGTCCTGTTTTCAAATTGGTCTACACTAAAGTCCAAAGGGTCCAAAATTAAACTTAGTCTGATTTTAACAAAAATTGAAATCTTGAAGTTCTTTGATATGCTGAATCCAAAAATGTACTTAGATTTTTTTATTATGGGCCCAGTTTTCAAGTTGGTCCAAATCAGGATCTAAAATTATTATATTAAGTATTGTGCAATAGCAAGTCTTTTCAATTGCACAGTATTGCGCAATGGCAAGAAATATCTAATTGCACAATATTGTGAAATATCAAATTTTTTTTTAATTAGAGTTATCTTTCTTTGTCCAGAATAGTAAGCAAGAAATATCTAATTGCAAAATATTGTGCAATAGCAAGATTTTTTTTTAATTGGAGTTATCTTTCTTTGTCCAGAATCAACTTAAATCTTTGTTATATACAATATACAATGTATATTCACTTTTTACTACCAACTGATAAATTAAAATAATCTTTACCATTCAGTGATAACAAGCAGTTTTTTTACATCTTAATATTTTATGATGTATTCAAATGAGTAGTTATTGTTGCAAACTCCATTAGAAATTTTAATTGAGATTAGTTTTGGAATAAGGGAAAGGGGGATGTGATTAAAAAAATTGGGTTCAATTTTTCTCATTTGAAATTTCATAAATAAAAAAGAAAATTTCTTCAAACATTTTTTTGAGAGGATTAATATTCAACAGCATAGTGAATTGCTCTAAGAGAAACAAAAATTTTAAGTTCATTAGAACACATTCATTCTGTGTCAGAAACCTATGCTGTGTCAACTATTTAATCACAATCCAAATTTAGAGCTGAATCCAGCTTGAATGTTGTGTCCATACTTGCCCTAACCGTTCAGGGTTCAACCTCTGCGGTCGTATAAAGCTACGCCCTGCGGAGCATCTGGTTGAGATATGGTGCGACATGTACCCCCCCCCCCCTTTTTTTTTACAAAGTACTCAATAACTCAAAAATAATATTATGAATCATCACCAAAAAGTATACAGATATTAAGATTAATATAACTAAGAAGTATTTAAAGTTTTAAGCCATAATCAAGAATCGTTTTTGAGATACGGTGCGACATGTGAAAAAAACACACCCCTGTTTTAGTTACAAAGTGTCGTAACTCAAAAAGTTGTAATCTTATTTTCACAAAAAAGTATACAGATCATTTTACCATTATACGAAACAACTATAATAAGTTTCGTGAAATTTGGATAAGTCGTTCTCAAGTTACGGTGCGACATGTTTACACCGGACAGACGGACAGACGGACGGACGGACGGACACTGAACATTTGTATACCATAATACGTCCCGTCAAAATTGACGGACGTATAAAAAATAACACAAAGACAGGTTAGACAAAAGGTCTTTCTACTTCCATTGGTAATTATATTTTAAAAAAGGGGCCTTCAACAGCCCGTTCCGACGATGATTAGAGACAGTGATCAAGTTGAATCTGATGTAAACTTTTTAATTTATTTTTCCGTTCCGTTCCGTTCCGCAAAATACCAATTGCTCTGAGGAATTGGTATTTAACGGAATCGAATGGAAACAGGCATGTTCTTGCTCCAAATCCGGAATTGTGGTTACCATTTTTGACTCTAATTTTTGAATCATCACTTTACTTCCTACTTGTTTTGAAAACAACTTGAGATATACTTTACATGTTATTTCCTTACTGTCTCGTAACGTGGTAAGCTTTTTATATCTATAATATTGTCATATATATTTAATTCTAACCACGTAAACGTTTTTTATGAGAAATCCCTATCGTAAAGTTAAATTTTTTGATATGACATGTGTATAATTTTCCACGCCAAATTTTAAATCTATGGAACGCCATTCGGGACATTTATGTATAGGTATACATGTATGGCATGCAATTTGGGATAAAATTTGTAAATGTGTTATATGTTTTTTGGGTTATTTTCATTGTATTTTTGAGCTGATAAAAATGTTGTTTATGCTTTATTGATGTTTTGATCATATTGTAAAGTTGTTTATTTTTTTTCTTTCAGTTTTTACCATACTTCTTATTGGAATGATGTACTACGCACCTATTGGATGTCATTTTCGGTGATTTATGCGAATAAAGTATTAACATTCTATAATTTGTTGGTTATCTGGTTGTTTACCCTAGAAACAGCACAAGGCATCTGTAATGTAATAAAATAGGTGCGTAGTACATCATTCCAATAAGAAGTATGGTAAAAACTGAAAGAAAAAAAATAAACAACTTTACAATATGATCAAAACATCAATAAAGCATAAACAACATTTTTATCAGCTCAAAAATACAATGAAAATAACCCAAAAAACATATAACACATTTACAAATTTTATCCCAAATTGCATGCCATACATGTATACCTATACATAAATGTCCCGAATGGCGTTCCATAGATTTAAAATTTGGCGTGGAAAATTATACACATGTCATATCAAAAAATTTAACTTTACGATAGGGATTTCTCATAAAAAACGTTTACGTGGTTAGAATTAAATATATATGACAATATTATAGATATAAAAAGCTTACCACGTTACGAGACAGTAAGGAAATAACATGTAAAGTGTATCTCAAGTTGTTTTCAAAACAAGTAGGAAGTAAAGTGATGATTCAAAAATTAGAGTCAAAAATGGTAACCACAATTCCGGATTTGGAGCCAGAACATGCCTGTTTCCATTCGATTCCGTTAAATACCAATTCCTCAGAGCAATTGGTATTTTGCGGAACGGAACGGAACGGAAAAATAAATTAAAAAGTTTACATCAGATTCAACTTGATCACTGTCTCTAATCATCGTCGGAACGGGCTGTTGAAGGCCCCCTTTTTAAAATATAATTACCAATGGAAGTAGAAAGACCTTTTGTCTAACCTGTCTTTGTGTTATTTTTTATACGTCCGTCAATTTTGACGGGACGTATTATGGTATACAAATATTCAGTGTCCGTCCGTCCGTCCGTCTGTCCGTCTGTCCGGTGTAAACATGTCGCACCGTAACTTGAGAACGACTTATCCAAATTTCATGAAACTTAATATAGTTGTTTCGTATAATGGTAAAATGATCTGTATACTTTTTTGTGAAAATAAGATTACAACTTTTTGAGTTACGACACTTTGTAACTAAAACAGGGGTGTGTTTTTTTCACATGTCGCACCGTATCTCAAAAACGATTCTTGATTATGGCTTAAAACTTTAAATACTTCTTAGTTATATTAATCTTAATATCTGTATACTTTTTGGTGATGATTCAAAATTTCATTTTTGAGTTATTGAGTACTTTGTAAAAAAAAAGGGGGGGGGTTACATGTCGCACCATATCTCAAAAACGATTTATGATTATTGCTTAAAACTTTACACACTTCTTTGTTATATTAATCTAAAGATCTGTATACTTTTTAGTGATGATTCATTTTTATATTTTCGAGTTATTGAGTTTTTTGTAAAAAGAGATGGTTTTTTTCACATGTTGCGCTGTATCTCTATTGCTTAAAACTTAACAGGCTAATGTTGCGTCGGGTTTCCAAATACATCTTGTACAATCTTCCTATTGAGCGGGAATAAGGAATGAGTCAGGATATACTAAGCATGACATCCTGTACAACCCTGTGTTATTCAAAAAAGATTTATGTTTTTTCACAAGACGACGGGCGTATCATGCGCTCATGGCGCAGCTGTTTATTTAAATATTGATCAAGTCGAAATGCTATCTAAAACACATACCACTCATGCAAAAAGAGGTGTCAGACAATTTTTTTTTATCATACTGCTTTAATTACATTAAAGATGTCTGTTTCCGTTTTTTCCGTTAAATACCAATTCATCAGAGCAATTGGTACTTTGCGGAACGGAACGGAACGGAAAAATAAATTAGAAAGTTTACATCAGATTCAACTGGATCACTGTCTCTAATCATCGTCGGAACGGGCTGTTGAAGGCCCCTTTTTTAAAATATAATTACCGATGGAAGGAGAAAGACTTTTTGTGTAACCTGCCTTAAATTTTTTATTATTGATCAAGTCGAAAATGCTATCTAAAACACATACCACTAATGCAAAAAGAGGTGTCAGACAATTTTTTTATCATACTGCTTTAATTACATTAAAGATGTCTGTTTCCGTTTTTTCCGTTAAATACCAATTCCTCAGAGCAATTGGTACTTTGCGGAACGGAACGGAACGGAAAAATAAATAAAAAGGTTTACATCAGATTCAACTTGATCACTGTCTCTAATCATCGTCGGAACGGGCTATTGAAGGCCCCTTTTTTAAAATATAATTACCGATGGAAGGAGAAAGACTTTTTGTGTAACCTGCCTTTGTGTTAAATTTTTTATTATTGATCAAGTCGAAAATGCTATCTAAAACACATACCACTCATGCAAAAAGAGGTGTCAGACAATTTTTTTTAATCATACTGCTTTAATTACATTAAAGATGTCTGTTTCCGTTTTTTCCGTTAAATACCAATTCCTCAGAGCAATTGGTACTTTGCGGAACGGAACGGAACGGAAAAAATAAATTAAAAAGTTTACATCAGATTCAACTTGATCACTGTCTCTAATCATCGTCGGAACGGGCTGTTGAAGGCCCCTTTTTTAAAATATAATTACCGATGGAAGGAGAAAGACTTTTTGTGTAACCTGCCTTTGTGTTAATTTTTTTATTATTGATCAAGTCGAAAATGCTATCTAAAACACATACCACTCATACAAAAAGAGGTGTCAGACAATTTTTTTTTATCATACTGCATAATTACATTAAAGATGTCTGTTTCCGTTTTTTCCGTTAAATACCAATTCCTCAGAGCAATTGGTACTTTGCGGAACGGAACGGAACGGAAAAATAAATTAAAAAGTTTACATCAGATTCAACTGGATCACTGTCTCTAATCATCGTCGGAACGGGCTGTTGAAGGCCCCTTTTTTAAAATAGAATTACCGATGGAAGGAGAAAGACTTTTTGTGTAACCTGCCTTTGTGTTAAATTTTTTATTATTGATCAAGTCGAAAATGCTATCTAAAACACATACCACTCATGCAAAAAGAGGTGTCAGACAATTTTTTTTATCATACTGCTTTAATTACATTAAAGATGTCTGTTCCGTTTTTTCCGTTAAATACCAATTCCTCAGAGCAATTGGTACTTTGCGGAACGGAACGGAACGGAAAAATAAATTAAAAAGTTTACATCAGATTCAACTTGATCACTGTCTCTAATCATCGTCGGAACGGGCTGTTGAAGGCCTCTTTTTTAAAATATAATGGAAGGAGAAAGACTTATTGTGTAACCTGCCTTTGTGTTAAATTTTTTATTATTGATCAAGTCGAAAATGCTATCTAAAACACATACCACTCATGCAAAAAGAGGTGTCAGACAATTTTTTTTTATCATACTGCTTTAATTACATTAAAGATGTCTGTTTCCGTTTTTTCCGTTAAATACCAATTCCTCAGAGCAATTGGTACTTTGCGGAACGGAACGGAACGGAAAAATAAATTAAAAAGTTTAAATCAGATTCATTTTGATCACTGTCTCTAATCAAGGACGACGTGAGGTCAGTCTAGATATCATAATGCATGACTTGCAAATGCGTTAATTTCATGATAATTTATCAGGACAATCCGACATATTCATCTACAGAATATTTCCCGATGTTATACATTATTACATTATCACCTGTGAAGATGAGATTAAGTATACATTTGTGTTATTTGTATATGGAAAACCGTAAAACACAGAAATTTTAAAGTTTGTTTTGTTTTAAAGATTTTTCGAAATTTTGATAAATGCCCCCTTTGGATACCTTAAATGAAATTCCGTTCCGTTCCGTTCCGTTCCGTAAAGTACCAATAGCCACTGTTTTCTACTAAGAACTTAAGCCCCAGTCACACTGTTACGTTTCAAGAGTTACGTTTTACTATGTTTTGTAAGCGTAGCGAAACGGGAATATACGTAACGAAGCGTATCGAAACGTTGTGATCCTTTGTTCAAAACGGGAGCTGCTCCGTGTGTTTTGAAAATTCAACAACAAACGTCGCGAAAATTGAAACGTAGTTGAAACCTAGTAAATACGTATCAAAGCTAGGCGGAACGTAGCAAAACGTGCTTACTACGTATTGAAAAGTTTCATTGCGTTGTGGAAACGTGGGTCTACACGTACTAATACGTAGCAGAACGTGAAAAGATCGTTGCACAAACCTAGCTGTCAAAACAACGGGACATTTTTATTCAAAACGTAGTTGAAAGGTAGCATTTTAAAACGTAGTAAAACGTGACAGTATGACTGGGGCTTAGATTATTTACACGTCTTTTAATACAAAAAGGGAGTTTTAATGTCTTAAACCCAGTACCGGTGCGCTTCTATGTTAATAAAATAAATGTTAACATAAGAAAACCCCATGACTGGAGATGATACGGAATTATAGAATACATGACATTAACCATATTAACGGTACCTTCTTTTTTCAGTTTCAAATATGCGGAATTTATGCTGTTTTTAAAGAATGCGATTGAAGGAATATGTTTAGATTTTCCTTCAAACAGTTGAAAACATATAAAGTGATACTCAATAAGAGATCCTTAAGTTTGGCAATCAAGTATTTGATGCAATACAAATGAAAAACCACAGAACCCTTAGCTCAATATAACAATTAGAAGATTTAGTATGATAACCAATGATATCAGCTAAAAAGGGCCCAAAATAACAAATGTAAAACAGTTCAAACGAGAAAACTAACGGTCTGGTAAACTTACTATACTATCAATACATTCGTATGTTACAACAAGATATAAATATTACAAACTTTCTTCTGTTATAAGTTTTCTACATTTGAATGTCTGATGTGTAATATATTTTTCCAGACCGTCCACACAGATACATTTGAATGAACAATTTTCGATAGATTTGGAAGACTTAACATACAAGAAAACAAAAGAGTCTACGAATGAAACCACATTTGACAGGTAACTTAAAATCATTTTCTATATTTATTCGTCTTGCAACTGGTACGGATACAGGCTTGCTATATAATTTGTATACAATTCGCTAAGTTAAAATTATTATTTCTTTAAAAGGTCAGGCGACATTTGTAATACTTTTATAAAAAAAATAATGCAGAGTAGATAGTTAGCTTCTTTTTTTAGAAGCGAGAACAAATTTATCCGCACTAAGTTATATTATGTGACGACTTACATTTCATTGCTGAAATGCTTCGGTACTGACATCATATTTAACGTACCTTTCTTTAATTCTCCGTTAGTGAAATAATTTAGAAATAAAGTAAACAGCAAATAATTATTTTCATTTTAAATTTTGTTGAACTATCTAAAATTTGTCTACGTGATCTGCATTAAATAACTTAATATGTTTTATATTGTAGTTGTTGTCATAATACATTAATAAAGTATATGTATGCCTACCTTTCAGTGAAATATTAAGAACTGATCACTTGTCTTTTAATATTTCTTAAGCTTTTGAGTATTAGATCAAATTAATGTGATTCATACACCTCCCACTTAATAAGACAAATACAATTAACATTAATTTCATATACTTTGTTGTTAATAATCATAAATCTGATATTGATATATAAATTTTTCGGGGCGTTGTCATAATTACGTAATGGTTTGAAACCACTTTGACGTTTACAGGAAGCTTTACATAATAAAAGTCCACGTATATGCAGTAAGTCGTGAAGATATAAAAATTAATGAAAACAATGCATATTTGACGCCTTCAAAGAAAAATGAAAAAAAAAATGTGGGAAAACAAATTGAACTGCACACACAATAGACCACTGACGATGATTGAGGTATACATGTATGTGCAACAACTTGTCGTCTGCATTAAACTACAAATCTTAATGACGTATCTAGTAAAAGGGATGAAGTTTAAAAAGGAACTAATCCAAACTAAAATTAAATCACTCATGCAGAAACAATGATTATGAAATTAATTAAACAGTTTGTATACCACAAAGCAAAAAATAATATTTTGTATGTATAATGTTTGTATTGGCTATACATGAGAATATATTTTGTTCGTAAATCTTTCTCTGCACTTATGTATGTTTCCTTATTTATTAGGATTGTCTAAACTCTTTTACAGGCAATCAAAATCAAAGGAAACAAACTATTTAGAAGAAATAGACGATGGGCCAAAAAGGTACGAAATTTCATTTAACACAGCGGACTTCAAGGGTGCGCTTTCAAATATCATTTTAACATAGAGGACTAAAAGGGTGCACTCTCAAATATCACTTAACATATAAGACTCAAAGGGTTCGCTCTCAAATTTCAGTTGGCATAAAGAAGTAAAAATACACAAGCACAAACATCACTTACATATATGTATATAAGAGTATATTCTCAAATATTACTTTACATAGATTAAAAAAATAGAACGATCTCAAATATCATTTAACAATAAGTTTTTGGTGTTTCTTTATTTCGGCATGGAGCATCATTGAAGAAACGTGTATTGTCGGAATGTCCATCTGATGTAGTACACTTAGTAGTGTTAATGTTATTACGTAAAGGACAAATAGGATGAGATCAAGATCACGTTAAAACATTAAGGAATAGAAAGGTATTATCTCAAATATCCCTATATGTAAATAATGTATTTTTTTTTTATCATAGTTCACAGAACAAGAATTTTTCCGTTTATTTTACTCATGATCAATATTTAAAGTCAATCCTATACAATACTATATAAATAACACATAGCTGAGAGGGTGATAGAGCAGATTGTTACCCCGATTAAACATTGTCAACTGAGGCGAAGCCAAGGTTGACAATTTCTTTTCGAGGGGTAACAATCTGCTCTATCACCCTCTCAGATATGTGTTATTTAATTTATTATACTGAATGTTCTGTTATTACTGTCGATTAAATTTCAAATTCAAAGTAAAACCATCCGTATTTAATAAAGCACACACTTGATCAAGCGTCTCCGTGAAGGGTAATAGAGTATTTGCCATAGGATAGAGTCGTATTTAATAAAGCGCACACTTGACCAAGCGTCTCCATGAAGGGTAATAGAGTAAATTAACACCCTCGTATTAGCCAATCAAAATCTGGCATTTTAACATGAAGTATAATAAAATACAATAATAATTTATTAACGTCTCACCGTCAATAATACAGTTCTTATGCAGCAAAAATACTGCAATCTGATTGAATGACTACCCCGGTGTAAATATAACATTATACAATTATTGACTTTTGATGAGGTTGATACAATGATTTATCAACCCCAAAGATGTGATATTCACCAAGGCCAACGGCCGAGGTGAATATCACATCTGGGGTTGATAAATCATTGTATCAACTGATATCAAAAGTCAACAATTGCTTTATTATATGACTCTTTAGTTCTCAGTGTCATTTTCATATTTTTAGATTGTGAAATATATCCTTGGTTAGATGGTATTTTGCCTAGACTGTTTTTATTTTATGCTTGGGTTTGATTTTTAGGCATATTTAATTCTGTAAAATTAAAACTAGAAGAATATTGTATCATTTCAATTTTTAATACTACTGTCCAATTCATTGTTTGGCAAATTCTCGAAATCTTCAGGTAGATTTTTCTCTCTTAAATAAGATTTAAATGTCCTCACGCTAGAATCTGTTGATCGGCGAGTATTTTTAGAATCCTTTTCTATCAAAATCTTCTTAATTTCCTCATTATTTAACGATGGAAAGCGTTTTTCAATAGCTACTTCTGCTGCTCCAGCCATACTTTGTTGCCGGAAACATGTAACTGTCGTCTGTTAGATCGAAACGATTTTATGTCGAGAGCGCTGATTGGTTGATATTTATTCGGTCGTCCAATTAAAAACCATTTTATTTATACATCCCTTAAATAGCTAATAAGAATTCCCCGTTTCTATATTTAGGTACACGGACGCTGTTCCAAATCTTATATTAACCTCTCGTGATTTTTGCCGCGGTGAATATAATGTTTTACCAAAGAGGATTTCCTATGCTTTTAGCCAATGAGAAAACAGAAAATTTATAGTCATATAATAATGAAAAATATTACGCTGGAAATTTTTCATTACCTTTTTTTCAATTTTACATCCTGGTTTCAAAATGAGTAAAGGAATTGTTCATAAGAAATAAATTCGTTATCTTGGTGTAATCAGGGGTGTACGGAATTTTACACCGTTGTTGAAAATTCATACACCCATTCAGCTGCGCCTCAGGGTGTATGAATTTTCAACAACGGTGTAAAATTCTGTACACCCCTGATTACACCAAGATAATTAATAATACGCGTTTCACATTATAAAAGTAAATCTTTTTAAAATTATTAATGCCATTCTAAAAGAATTATGAGAGACGGATTAAAAGGAACTAGTATTTACAAATTTTCAAAAAGCAATTATAAAACAAAAGTTAAATCCTAAAAGCATATTTACGTCAATTATCGGTATAAAAAACGTTTTCTACGGTCTAAAATAAGCTAGTAGGTTTTGGCACATTTTTGTATCACATAAATATTATCACTCGCTAAAATAAATGTAAGTTTCAAAGAATTCGGCAATATAGACTAAAATTTTCGTTTTCAAAGTTTAAAATCTTATACAGTTCGTCTCTAATATCGTCGTACAACGGACATTCAGTCAATACATGCTCCTCGGTTTCAATTTTATCGTCACAAACAAAACAAGTTCTTTGATCTATTGGAAGACTAAATGAAAACGGTGTAATTTGGACTAAATTGCACATTTACAGTAATTGTTGGTGTAATTTGGACTATATTACACATGTACAGTAATTGTTGGTGTAATTTGGACTATATTACACATGTACAGCAACTGTTGGTGTAAATTGGACTATATTACACATTTACAGTAATTGTTGGTGTAATTTGGACTATATTACACATGTACAGTAATTGTTGAATGTGTTAATTCAAGGTTGACAACCAGAAGTGACTACACAAGTATATGTAGTATTGATACCTTAGATCTCAAACCACAAGATGTCGCTGAACAGTAAGTAGAACCTTTTTAAAGTCTTAAACATATAGTCTTTTTCTTATGCTGACCTCTAAATGTCTTGTATGGTTTTTGTTTGTTGGGTTGCTGAATTATTGATAATATTATCGAGTTCTAACATTCAATTATTATTATATAATACCATCGTGAACTATCAGTCAATTACAATTGGAGACAAGAAATTAACCGGCAATGATTTCAACTCCAGTTTATTTACCAATGAGGACTAACATTCAGCCAGCACCTGTGTCTTTTACTCCATGAAAGTCACTATCGGGAACTAGCAGTCAACAAACAGTAACATCAACTTATCGAAACTTTGTTCTGAGACTAGTAGCAATCAGAAGAGGCATTTAATTAGTGGTTTATACCACCAGAGACTAAAAGTTAACCGGCAATTGAAATTTTCCAAGTGGAACAAAGTGCCATATCATTCAAAAATGGGAACAAACCATCACAGAGAACGGACAGAGACAACAATATTTTTGAAGCAGAAGAAAGATAAAATTAACATTTAGTCCAAAAGTATATTAAAATCAGTGACAAAAAGTTGACATCTGGTATCAGTATTTTAATGATAATAAACATATATTGTATTTTATATTTCCTATAATTTGATTGTTTTCCTTCTCTTCAGAAAAACGATTTCTGCAAACCTTGGAGAAAATGTCAATCTACCGACAGAACTTATTGAAGAAGATCATTGTGCTATGTGAGTCAGTAATGAACATAATTACTATTTCTTATTTCAAGTCTGTATTTTGAGTGACATTGAAAGCTAGCTTGATCCCACCCATACTGTACTTTAAATGAAGTAAGAAGATAACTAGAGGATAAAACAAGTATAAGATACGAAGAGAGAAAATTAATATATAAAGATAAACAACAGGCAAGAAATTACTAAGATCTCCACAAGATTATTGGAAAACTAGTCTTTTTTATTTATTGGAATATTGCGAGCGTTTTTTCCCTCCAAAATTAGAGTTATTAATATGTAAAATTTAAGAACTTCTAAACATGGAAAAAATAATTACTTCTTCAGAAGTTAACAAAAAACAGAAAATGAAAGAAAGAAAAACATTATTGTTAGTGAGCAATAACAAAACATACAGAGAGAGGTAAGATTTTTGACTGAGCCTTGACATGGATATTTAGAGGATAATTTTTCCTACAATTTAGCTCTGCAGTATCCCCTGGAAAGTCACACACAGAACATATAACTGAGAAGAAAAGAACAAAAGATTTTACTTCAGAATCAAGGTCAGATATATACATCATTATATTTATAACAAAACATTGTTTATGACTTGTCAGTATGGTATCATATTGATAACTGTCATTTCTAGCAAGATCAGTCACTTGTTTCTCTATGCTTTGCAGGTTAAGCTTGCAAAAACATGCTTAACATAAGTAAGTTCGATATTTACTTCTGAGAGTGTCCAGTGTCTGATATTTGTGATATATTGCGAAATATTGAATTCGTTGTTTAAATTTTCTACCGCACAATTTGATCAATAGTTATGTTATCACTAGCTGTTATTGCCAATAATATATATATATACATATTAATTTTCGATTGTTATTGATAATCCGAAATGAAAAACATGTACAGAAGCTTAAAATGCAAGTTATATTTTTTTCAGAGCCCGCAGCTTAAACAGATCAACAAAAGTGAAAACAAAGGGTGACGATAAAAGGTCAGTTGACTTACAAAACTTAACTACAAAAAGGACGACAACACGGCCGACACTCGGCTAACCGAGAGATTGGTAGCTTAATCTTTATTGAGTATGCGGCTATATCGGCGGTTGGTTTGTTAATCGGGTTGGCTAAAGTCTGTTAATCAGGTGTTATCGACAAAATCATTGAAAGTTCAGCATGTTTCATCGTATATCTTTTTAAATATACTTTTATCATAAAAATTATTTATGTCTGACAAAACAATTCAATGCACTGAATCCAGTGGTGTAGTTATTTTTTTCTAGCTTCCATAAACGATCTATAAAATGAAAATATAAAAAAAAAGATGTGGTATGATTGCCAATGAGACAACTGTCCATAAGAGACCAAAATGACATTTACAACTATAGGTCACCGTACGGCCTTCAACAATGAGCAAAGCCCATACCGCATAGCCAGCTATAAAATATATATATATATATGTCCCGATAAGACAATGCAAAACAATTCAAATGAGAAAACTAACGGCCTTATTTATATAAAAAAAAATGAGAAAAGGCGGGTTACTCATCAATAAATTTATACACATTTTACACACACAAAATGTACACAAAATGACACGTTGGTTGAATTTACTTGCATGCAATATTTTGAACATTGAAAAAAGACAGGCATTATGTTTGTTAAGCATATTAATAGCATTGTGTGCAAAATCTACACGAAAATCTTTATTTTGGAGACATTAATCAATTTTTATTTCAAACCTGGTCTGTTAATGGGTCGGTATATAAAGCCCGGTCTGTTAATTGGTCTGTTAAGAGTTATGAATGACAATAAAAGTATAATTTTATTGCTATATGGGGTGTTATCGGATCAAACGGGATAAGCTCAAGACGAGTGGCTAAAATATACGGAAACAACACGTGAACAATGAAACATAAAATAAACGGAAACAACAAATGAACAATGAAAAATTTAGAAAATTGAAATTGAAAATTAATAAAAATGGTTTCAAAAAGTGTAATATTAAAGTAATATAAATTTCATCCAAGAATGGTTGCATATATCATGTGGATTCTGTTTAATTGTCATGAATGACACCAATTTGTCTTCTACATTGGTAACCAGTATATAAATCAGAGATAAACGTCGTAATGTAACTAAACATCAGTAAGTAAAATATATTGAGATGCTAGAGAAAGAATAGAGAAAGAATAATGAGTAAAATAAATAAAATCTAGAGAAAAGTAACATAACCTGGATGGAGACGCAACATATAGAATAATAGATAATGAAAGTAGATAATGATGCATTGCTTAAAAGAGAGAAACAATAATAATTGTTTAAGAATACAGACATGAAACATCCCTGTGTGTTTAAACAGTAACGGATTACGATTTACTCAAATTGGTGATAAATGCTAGAGGTTTACATGCAGACAACTGCAGTTCCTTTGTATTTATGTAGAAAGGAACTAAACGGAATAAAATGAATTAAAACTTAAGACCAAATATAGCTGTATTCGCTCCTTTCCAATTACTTCTTTAGAATGATTTGTTAAAAACATAATTATGATTAAGTAATAGAAGAAAAGAATCAATTGAATGATGCTGACGAATTAGGGTTTAACGTCAATTAAGTGACAAATAGCATGTGAATATTAGAACAACAACACGTTATATGTACCCTGTGTTGTATTAGAAAGACACACAAATTAAGGCTGATTGAAAACGTTAATAATAGACTCATGCATATTCCAGCGGCCATATTCACGCTATATTGAAGTGACACACCCTTCAATAAAATGCAAAGAAAGTCAAAATAAAAATGTTCTTACTAGAAGGATACTGTTGCACCATATTGTCATTTTTTTTTTTTTTACTCAAGAACATCTCAATCCTAGTTTTTTCAACGGGAAAATATAAAGGTTGCAAAACTATTGTCGTGGCTAAATAACTCTTAACTGACACAATTCTAATTGTCCAACCCATTAACAGATTTTTATTCCCATAATTTTCCATAAAACGTGCAATTATTCACGTTATATTACAATTATGAATTATTTACTAATGTCAATTTATTTTTTAAAACCAATGTACTATTTTGTGTCCTTCAAAAGATATCTAAAATTGTTTGTTTTCGCCTTTTATTAAAAAATTCCTATGCGTATGAGCATAAATACTGCATACTTGCGCGACGCCTTTTAGTTTTACTAAAAACTGCGTTGACTATAAAATTTTTTCACAGGTGGAAAATGTTCTTTGATATATATCATTTTGTCAGACACTTTTCTTTTTTTGATTTGGTTCTTATAATATGTCAAAAATTTGTATATTTAACAGAGTTTAACATTAAATTGTGCGTTTTACTTTAAACAGACGTGCATGTATAACCAACCCGATTAACAGATCAACCGCCCATATAGCCGCATACTCAATATATATTAACCGACCAAACTCTCGGTTAGCCGAGTGTCGGCAGTGGACAAACTCTTTATTATATTACATATACATTACGTATTTCAAGTGCATCAATTAATTTCTAAGGGCCCATTGGTCACTTATTTTTTTTATCAATTAATTTCAAGATATTTACTAATTGTGATTTGAATATGCATTGGTAAGACGTGAACTATGATACATAGTGCACTATGATATTTGATATCATCATCATTTTATCTCTGATTGATAGTTAATCTGTTGGTTAAGTTACCACATCTTCTTGTGTTATATAAATCATACTCTGGTGGATAAAATTCTCATTCAGCAATCACACTCCATCTCCTTATTATTACGTGGATGTAATGCGTCATATATTCATATCAAATATGAAAACTAAATCAACCAAACAGCACTAATGGTATTGAGAACGATATAAAAAAACAACGATTATATTGAGATGCTTGTTAATTATTTTTTTATCGCCACTTTTAGCAATCTAGGCTGAAAGTTTTTGTTGTTGTGAAAGGACATCGGAATACCTAGAATAAAACGCACATCGCTACGAGCGGGATTCAAACCCTTAGCACCAGGGTTGGCAAGGGCCCATTGGTCACTTATTAGACCACTCAGCCAACGAGCTTCCTTTAAGTACATTGACAGAAATTACACATAGATCGTACTCATTCGTGTACTTGGCAAAAGCAAACAACATTCAACTTGTCAAATAAAACGTTACGGTAGTTCATCAAATCTGTTTATCTCCACGAATGTAATTGATCTAAGATCAACTAAGAATAGTCATATTAACTTTATAATTTTAAAAATTTACGAAAAAAAGTTAAATGTATCTGTCATAATTATATATATCTGTAATATTTGCACTGCGTGAATACTTTGTTGTTGAGAATATGTCATAATATACATATACAAATACTATAGGAATAAGAAAAATGATTCAAAGGCAAAGACATCGAAGAATAAAGGAAAAGAAGACGACAGGTTTGTATCATTCTTGTTTGTCATAATCTTTGCTCATTCTAATGTGTGAAGGCAAATTATTTGTCAATGCCTGTATAGCTAGCATTCAATTTGGATTATAAATTGTAATCCCTAATAGAAATTTTTTTTATTATCTCATTTTCAAACATTTTTTATCAATAAGTGTGTTCATTATAAAATTTAAACCTCCCGTAAAATATATGAAAGCTGACATCAAAGTTTGGGATAGGACATTTTGGGTTAAAACGTAAATTTTTGTTCAGACAGAATGTCAATTAAAAAGAGAGACAATATACTTTGTGAGCAATCGAACTTATAAGTTCAATGGAAACAAAGAATAAACACGGATTGAAACGTAAAACATCAGTAGTTTGAGCTAGCAACCTTTTCTTTATAAGTTCACTAAAACTACCGGAGATGTTTCTTTTAAAAAAATCAACTCTTGAAATTCTTTGATTGTCGAAAGTACAAAAAACATTTAAGACGTCAATCTAAAGTTTTGTAGGAACTTGACTCATTAATTGATTGCTGAAACGCACAGTGGCAAATATTTCAAGCAAATTCAGGACGAGATGTTGAACTTATAATAAGACTTGGATTACACAGCAAAAGAACATTATATAAAAATATTTGTATTTTATCCTTATAGCTATCATAAAACAGACTAAATACATTTTTATAAACAGACGACTAAATAAATTTTTATAAACAGGCTCTTTTTATTTTTACAGAGTCAATTTGGAATGCAGTATTCTTTCAAGAAAAGAAGAACCGAATGAAACTAGAAGGTATTTAATCAACTGAAGCTTTTCTATTTTTTTGGCTTCTAAAATGTCAAACAATCCTTAAAGTCAAGTTTGCTCTCTTCGCAGAATATCTTACGATGAAAGTTGGTCTGAAGTTACACTGAAATTTGATTACTTACTAGTATACGAAAGTAGTTTGTTTTCCTTCGTTTTTGAGTTTTCAATTTGTACTATCAGGGGGAACAGATTTCCTATTGCCCCCTGCGCGTAATCTAGTTTAGAACCATTTGAATTTAACAACAAAACAATACTAAGAAAAAACTATACACACTACAATGTAACTCAACAAATATGAAGATTGAACTTAAAGAAACCGAAAATTTCAAACCGTTCACCACAACGTCTCTAAATTATCAAAAATGGTAGCAGTCTCATTTAATGTTGCCCATGCTATATTGAATAAATAATTTGAAGACAATTCTTCAATTTCTCCTTTCAAGGAGAGTAATTAACACATATTCTCAATAGGTTGATAGTTATTACCAAACGGATTTCTTTTACTTCTATTATAATTACAGGAGTGTTTATAGAACAAATGACGCAGGGAATGGAATCGAAATCGTATTACCATCGTACCTTCTCCCTGACGACCATTATTTTGAATCAGTGGTTTGGAACCCAGAACAACGTGGTCTATTCCTCAAGGAAAACAGTTTCTCTCACCAAAATAGGTTTAGAACAGATATATTTCACATTTACAAGAGAATACCCAAGGATGAACAAAAAACAAAAGGAAATCCCAAATCTTTATATTATCCTGATATTGACTCGAGCAATATTACAGTTAAAGTACATATACCAGAACTAAGCCAAATGAATGGACTTTGTCTGCACTTCAGAGCGCATGTGCGATCCCGAAAACAATGGACTATCGTAGATACACAGTATCATCATCAAGTAAGTCGAACTGTTAAAATGTTTCAGGAATCACATTTATCTTATCATTAATTTTAAAACAAGACAATAATTGAGAATGGAAATGGGGAATGTGTCAAAGAGACAACAACCCGAACGTATAGCAGACAACAGCCGAAGGCCACCACTTCAACACGGCGAGAAAATCCCACACCAGGAGCCGTGCTTCAGTTGACCCGTAAACACTAATTGATACTACTTCAGTAAATGCAAACTTAATTGAATATATCTTTTAGTTTATTTGGAAATACTTTCGACCTACATAAGACAAGCTTATAGAAATTTATATATCTATTTTAATCAAAGATTTGCCAAAAATATATGGCTTTGAATATTTGTGTGTGTATTTTAGGAAGGAACAGTAACATTTAATTGTAACCAAATGGATTCATTTTGTATCATATCAACTCCAAGAGAGGAAACCCACACTGTTACACCAGATGGTTATGAATATGTCTCAGAAGCCGACAGTAGAATACACGTAGATTTCCCTCTCGGCGCAGTATCACAGGATGAAACAGTAGATTTCAGGGTAGGTATATTCGAAATGAAAAATAAAAAATATAATTTGATAACATTTTATTCAAACATAGCAAAACATTACAAAAGAAAATTACATTGATGATCCCAAATTGTGGTGCTGACAGAGAAACTGAATATCATTTCTTTATTTTATGCAATCAATCATTATAAAACAACTGGTTTAAAAATGCATGTTTGAAAATGACAAAGCTTTTACAGCTTCATTGATTTAAAAAGATACAACACTCGCGAGCGCCAAACATACATGCGTACTCTCTTAACATTATGTCACATATGCCACGGAGATATTCTAGTGTGCACCTTATCATGATATGTCCACTTTTGATGAAAGTAAAGATATCTTGTATATTTGAGAATCCGGTGAATTTATAAATCTGTCTATACAACCCTTATATACGAGTTATCTCAGTTGTACGAAATTTCGTCAGAGCAACACTGGTTATCTCTACACATAATTTAGCGTATTCTTCTATTTGGAGACTGGAAGTTCATTAAAGAAAAGTGTTTTATCTCAAGGAAAGGGGATAATTATTTTCAAAATGTTATCGCTTATTTATTCAAAGCTCAAAAAATTAAATTATAGTTTTGCAATTCCTAAATTTGATTCGTACAAAATCTCCTTTTCTGAGTAGAATATTACGGAATTAGCGCTTACAACTTTATATTCAATCCAACACCAAAAGTTAGCTATGATATACACAAGGCGGTTTATGTTCAGCAATGATCAAATATTTCTCCATTTTAAGTAATGTTACTTTTTTGAACTTATACGTATATTTAAGTTTTGATGTATAATTGCTTGTGTTTTATTCTAGGTTATACCTTTGAATAGAGAATCTATGGCATGCAAAATAGAACGTAATCCTCGAAATTGTTTTATCTTGGCTATATCTGAGTGTCTAGCTGTTCGTCATTCGGTTGTATCTTTTAACAAGCCTGTTGATATACAGCTTCCCGTTGATGACTTACCGGGCATTGATAGTCAAAATGTTGATTGTAAATATGGAGTCTTTAAGAGAAAGCACAAGGGGAGTTTCTGGCTGACAAATCTGGATGTAGAAGAAAGAAATGGAATTCCTACTATCTCCGTCAATAGTTTCAGCGAGTAAGTGTGTTACTTTAATAAAATTACATAATATTTATTGAGTCCTACGTTTTATCACTTCATATCACAGCATCCTTACAATTTCAGGTTTGAGGATAAACTGTTTACAAATGTCAAAGTTAAATTAAGTCAGTGTCTTTAGATTTCGTTACAGCAATATTTTTTCTACCTCAGGCATAGATAACATTAGCTGTATTTGGCAACACTTTTAGGAATTTTGAATCTCAATGCTCTTCAACTTCGTACTTTATTTGGCATTTTTAACTTTTTTGAATTCGACCGTCACTGATGAGTCTTTTGTACACGAAACGCGCGTCTGGCGTATATATAAAATTTAGTCCAGGTATCTTTGATGAGTTTATTTACCATTAAAGGGACCCGGTAATGCGTGAAATATAGTTTAAAAACACACTAACTTCAAAGTAAATATAATTTTGTAAAGTTTTATTTATTACTACATGTATGTGCATTTTGCAAATGAAAATAGATTTTGATAAATAAATGAATATTTTTATTGTTTTAGATACGTGATCTTAAAAGTTAGATCTGACATGTTTAGTAAACTCCAGTCGTTGCTGCCAGAAGAAATCGAAGTAGCTATTGGCGATAAGATGTGTTGTAAGATTTTGATTTTCGTTAGCAACAGAAAACCTAGTAGCATTTCTGTGATTCTGGAATGCTGTACCAAAGATAGCACGGAGGAAGTTACTCAGCGCAGACGTCAAATGGGATACGAACTTTTACGACAATGTCCAAGTCCAGATTTCTTCTTTCCTGTCAATCAGAGGATCCGGGTAGACGTCGGTGGGAGATTTGCATTGACAAAACATATTGGGAAAGGGTATTATTTTTTAACTTTTTTTCCAATAGCTGCCGATAATTTCATTTGTTTTCCTGTGGAAAGATATAACGGTATGGAAAGTGCCGTGTATGGTATCATATCATTTAAAGAAGATAACGGAACAAAGAAAGATCTACATGCTATTCATTATGACCCATGGAGTAGTAGAGGGAGACCACAGGGGAAACAATTAACAATGGCGGGATCACGCAGTGCTCCAGTATCACGGCAAATGACAGCAGCGTCAGACGACGTTAGGAAGAATAAGGACGATGTCAACTTCGATGAAAGTAAGCATCCTTTACATTTTTATGTAAACACAAAACAAATTTATATCGGTACAAAAATATCAGCTGAGGTAGTGAGGTAATAGTACAATTTTGGCGAAATAGATATAAATGCATCCAAATTACGAGCTGCTTGCGTTTATTTTGTCAGCATTACAACCATGATAACCTACTACAGACATATTTAGAGATATTTTTTTTACAGAGGCTAACCTGTACACAAATGATTAAATGTTAAATTTTAACATGCTTACGGATTTAAGACAAATTATTGTGTTTTGGTTTACCAACCAGAAATTTTGATACAATGAACATGTCAAAAGGTAAAATCACAAATATATTGAACTCCGAGGAAAATTCCAAAAGGAAAGTCTCGAATCAAATGGCAAAATCAAAAGCTCAAACAGAGCAAACAAATGGATAACAACTGTCATATTCCTGACTTGGTACATGCGTTTTCTTTAGTAGAAAAGGGTGGATTAAACCTGTTTTTATAGCTAGCTTAACCTCACACTTGTATGACAGTCGCATAACATTATTATATTATATTGACAACGATGTGTGAACAAAACAAACAGACATAATAGGTATAAATGTATTAATATAAAACGTATGTCAACAGAGGATTCCACGAATTATGTTGTATTTGGATTCAAATAGTATAAATACATTATATGGCGTTATTGTGTTCTTTGGTGTGGTTACTGATTTAATTGTCTTAACTGTTTTGATATTAATTAAAGAAAGTTTCCTATTATTTTAGTATTCTTCTCGGACAAGGGCCTTCTTGCTGTAGCGCAGGCATTGAGTCCAGATTCAATGTTCAAAGTTGTTATCAATTTGGATATGACGAAAGTTCAGTACGAACAGATTACCAATGACTATTCTGCTTTAACTACTTCTTCTCGACATTTACAATTATTAAAAACTGCTTTAGAAATAAGTAGTAATGAACCTAAGATTCAGCGTCTGACGTCATCTCTACGTGATTCAGACGAAACCAGCATTGCAGACAAGGTGGAAGAACTGTATTATGAAAAGATGAGACTTTCAAGGTCAAATTTAGAAAGAAAGGCAACTGTAGTTACGATTAAAAGTGACAGAAAAGAATCGGAAAAACGACAGAGTGATTTGTAAAATGCATGAGAAAAAAAGTTCGAGATTTGTAATTTGCCGGTAAATTTGTCTTATGATTTTAGAGTTAGTTCTCTTTTACCGTCTGACATTTGTGGAATACGGGAATAGGAAAAATATTGTAACGTATTTTGATAGGTTCGCAGCTTTTAATTATTGAATAACATCAATACAAATCAATCATTTTCAATAAAGAGATTGATTTGCTAAATGTTAAATATCAGAAAAAGTATATATAAGTTGTGCTTTACTTTTAATGATCCAAGACTTTTTTGTTTTTAGCAAAACCTGAACGTGTGTACATGTAATAGATAGTGAAACTATTTTTAACTCTGCAAAATAGTATAGAATATGTAAGATATAATGCTTTGTTATTATAAAAGTATATGTTACAGTATGATTTTAATTGAAGTAGGTTCGCCTAAGTATCTTTCAAAATTGTGTTTGTAAATATATCAATGAGATAAACATAATAAATCATCCGAAATAATATCAATTTAAATTGAACGCCACATATTATATTTAATTTGGTTTATATAATTTTTATTACTACACAGTCTGTAATGGTCACATTCCTTTACCTTTTCAAAAATCTTAAGTTCTAGAATAACATTTATACCAGTTTAAATCGGAGGGTGCTATTCAATTTGGGATGCTAAAGTACGCATCCACGTTCAATTACTTAACCTGATGCAGTATTTTTTAATCATTATCAAACTGCTGATTTTTTCTAAATATACTTGTCTATATCGCACATTATTATTTTTGTTAGAATCTATGCAGGCTCTATTGTGAATAACTACGTCGGATAGTTGTCTCATTGGTGAACAAACCACATCTACATATAAAATCATTACAACTCTTTTTACGATTATTTTGAAAGTTTGGGAGTCTTTTAGTGAAACATCAACCTTCATTGCAAAATTGCTGCTTAAGAAACTAATCAAGTTCCTCACCATTTCTGTGAAAAATAAATGTCAAATTATTATTTCAGACAAAAATTGAAGCACTATAATGTATTAAACTCATATAATTGAAGTATAATAGAACTTTGTAATTGCATGTAAATGTTCCTCTCCAGAAGTGATGGTCTAACGCCATGTTTTTTTATCTTGATGAACTTTATTCTTGGTGGTGAATCTTTGATAGTCCCTCATGAATTGACTTCTTGTCTAGACTTGAGTTATATAAATCTAGACATGCTGAATACAATATGTTATTTCTTGAAGCACATATATATTTTGCATATTTGTTTCATTGGTTGCTATTTTACATATATTCATATGATTATATTTTGTGAAGCTTCAGATCTTTTTTTAAATAAAGGCAACCGTAATAAACCGTTGTTCAAAAGTTTTCATAAATCAAATCTGGGTAACACACTAACACCGAGGGAAACACATCAACTATAAGAGGAAAACAATGGAACAACAGAAATACTGAAGTGAAAGAAAAACAAAATCCAACAAATATAGACACGGACTATTTGATAACAACTGCCACATTCCTTTCTTTTCAGAAAAAAAACCCTCCCTTTTGACAAATAGTCTGAACATGCATGCTTGTTGCATGTTTCAGCGGCTGTGATGGTAATTCGGGCAATACCATTGGCCATTTAGATTTGAAATTACCACAGTTGTGCCTCCGCTTGCGTATGACTAACAGGACAAACTGTGTTACATCATTTCATAATCATAACTTCGAAGATAATCAAGATAGGAAACATCACGCAAGACTCCATCGTACACTTTAACGTTCCTGGCTTCCATAACATCGAATATACTTCTCATATTTATTACGATTATGTCATATTCCGTGTCTGAAACGAGACATAACGATTTGATTCGTATACTACTATCATTAAATAGAAAACAATTTAAAAATATGAAGTTATAAAAACCCACAAAACATATTCCACCGTCAAATATTAAAACATCAATATACCAATGTTAAACTTACAGCATTTGAAGATCTGTGTTGGGTGAAGCGTTGAGGATCCTAGCCTTTTGAATATGAAAATTTAAGTCTCGAGTAGAAAAATATCGTATCAAACACAGAGGAGTAGCTATGGATTGTTTAATAGAAGTACATATTCGGTCTACTTCTTTGCCTAAATATGCAAATATGTAAACAGACATGCATTTTATGTGAATGTCTTTTTAATTATAAAAGAACAATAACTGATTTATTGCAGTATCAAAATGTTTAAATAAATACCAAATATTCGTGTGTTAAGAATATTTTTAAACTTAGCAATTTAAGCGTTAAATAAAGGCAACAGTAGTATACCGCTGTTCGAAATTTATAAATCGATTGAAAAAAGAAAATCCGGATTACAAATTAAAACTGAGGGAAAAACATCAAATATAAGAGGAGAACTACGACACAACAGAAACACAACACTAAAATGTAACACACATAGAAAAGAACTATAAAATAACAATGGCAGTTTTTATACTAGAATAATAGTGATTTTTTACCTATCATGTTTTATTTCAATATTCTATCTAATAGGGGTTTTTTTTATTCACAAAACATTGTTATTTTCATGAATAATATATGCAAATTTGTGCAATTTTTCTACGTCTTATAGCTTGCAAAAAAGCACGGTGACCCAAACTTTTTATTATATTTTAAATCTTCTTTGCTGGGGGGAAATGCATATGAGCTCCTTTAACATGTACTTTCAATGATTTCAAGAGCTCTTTGGTGCAATTTAAAACATGCAATGTTTCGAAGTGGTGCATATTCAGGGTTGAAAATCCTGCAAATTATTTCTCTCACTTCGCAATGCACCCTCAGAGAAATGATTTTTAACAGGTCGACAGTTTTAAATATCCATGCACCTTTTCTACTGTCCATAATTGTTAAAGTTCCAAAGAAATGAAATTTCAACATATGAATAATAACTACAACTCTGACATAAAACTAGTTGGAATCTAATATATTCTGTATCAAACTATTGACTGGTATATCTGTATTTGACTTGACTACTGAAACTTTAATGTAATTTAAGTCATTGGTTAATTAAATATTTAAAATAAGTGTTGTTACGTGAAGTTTGTTTTTATTATTGCATCATTCAATCGATTGAGGCATTTTGGCGCATTGATATGACACTATACTGCACTGATAGGGATTTACAACGACGACAGATTGGACGCATCAATAACGCTCTCATGAATATCCTTTTCCCCCCGATTGTCCTTTAACAAAAGCGTCTTTATTGCTATGTAATAAAAATGTATTTTTATATGAAATATCCGGAACAAAATATTTTATGTTAAACTTCGCTTTAACCATTCAATTCAAACATTAAAAGTGGAAGCGCTGACGGATAAAAGTCTATGAAAAGCAATATTGATATCATTATAATTATACCTCATAATAATGGGTATAATAAATGTCTTTTAAGGATTTTCCGCAACTTAAAAGTAAAGACGGAGATATTCTCGGATCCAGTAAATGAATTGACGCTGAAAGCATGAAACTGATTAGAACTTAACACTCTTTGAAGTTCTTTCATTTAAGTGTTTACTAACTCGTTAGCAAGCTTTGAAGAAAGTTCATTAAGAGCGTTAAATTATTTCGGTTGATGACTTATTATCTTTGCATGAAACAATAGGAAGGGGGACATGTACGTTAAGCGTTCGCTGTTAAAAACATATTCTTTTTCTGTTAGATTTTGGTTCCTCATACGCCAGCCGAAGACGGACGAAATGTGACACCCAGTCGTCCGTCCAACTTGTTTGGCAAGTCTAGTGATAACTTAAATATGCATGAACTAATACTTACTTTATAAACAAATATAAGATGACAACCAGTAACCTACCGAATTTGATGATTTCAGAGTATGAGTTTCATAATAACTGAACAAGCATCTTTAATTTTCACGTGTTACACAATAATCAATGTATACCCTCGCGCATTATGATGAAACTCATACAAATTGTTAGTTTCTAGAAGGATAAATTACTGTTGTTCAGATTTGCAAGATTAAGCCATTCCAAAGTTAATTGAACATTAATCTAAAACAATAGGCAATTTTTTATGACTTTGTGAAAACTTCAACTTATTTTCATCAAATCAAATAGAATGTTTTGACTATGTCATTATTTAAATTTTTCCTTCGATTTTTACGACTTCATATGTCTCACGATAACTTACAAATTTTGAATAGCTTCAATGTACCTATAAAAACAAATGTATTTATGAACAGGCGTGTATTGCGATACTGACGTAGAGATATTGCTGTCGTCTTCTTTGCATGTTTCTTCATTTAACATTTTCGATTTATCAAACGTTAATTATTGTGAGAATTCTGGTAATGAGAAATGACTGATAAGATTTTGTAAGTTGAAGGAACTTTTTCTAAATATATTTCCCATGCAAACTCGCTGCAGTTACCCTTAGTGTGCATTTCGATGTACAATCCCAAATAAAAATTTGACTGTTTGACGCAAGCAATACATAAATTATAGAAAATTTCTGATTAAAATGTCAGAAATGATGGATTATCCAAATCGTTTTATGTTTAAGTATTTTGCAATACACATTTCATTATTTTAGAACACAAATGTTTTTGTTTAGTGTTAACACTTCTGTTGTCTTTGAACTTGATTCATATAAGTCATAAAACTCATTAACCAACTGTAGATAGATATAGGAAGATGTGGTATGAGTGCCAATGAGACAACTCTCTATTCAAATCACAATTATAGAAGTAACCCATTATAGGTCAAGGTACGGTCTACAACACGGACCCTTGGTTCACAAAGAACAGCAAGCTATAAAGGCCCTCTACAAAATTACTAGTGTAAAACCATTCAAACGGGAAAATCGACGGTCTGATCTATATTAAAAACGTGAAACGAGAAACACTTAGAACCACATAAACAGGCGACAACAACTGGACATCAGATTCCTTACATGGGACAGGTGTAAACAATTGCAGCTGGAGTAAACGTTTTACTGAAACAACAGCATAACATCACAACAAAGAAAGACACAATATAACATATCAATTGGAATGACTTAACTCAACCAAACGTATTTACGCAAATAAACACACAATGAATGAATAAATTAAATATGTGATACAATGTAAAAATACATATAGGGGGAGGGTTGAGATCTCACAAACATGTTAACCCCGCCGCATTTTTGCGCCTGTCCCAAGTCGGGAGTCTCTGGCCTTTGTTAGTCTTGTATTATTTTAACTTTTAGTTTCTTGTGTACAATTTGGAGTTTAGTATGGTGTTCATTATCACTGAACTAGTATATATTTGTTTAGGGGCCAGCTGAAATACGCCTCCGGGTGAAAGAATTTCTCGTTACATTGAAGACCTGTTGGTTACCTTCTGCTTTTGTCTGCTCTATGGTCGGGTTGTTGTCTCTTTGGCACATTCCCCATTTCCATTTTCAATTTTATAGCAAACAAAAATAAGGGATGAATAAAAAAACCTTCCTGGCTAGTAACAGACAAGAACAGTTTTTTGAAATTATGATGAACATTTCAGAAGAAACAAATCGTTTGTTGTAAACAAATGGTACAGGAAAAGGGATACATAGAAAAATAAAACAAATAGTTGTTAATCAGGGATAAATACTATATGGAGTGAAACAGTTTTTAACCTGCGACTTCGAGCTATGCAATCTACCATCCTGACGGGGCTGACAAAGTAATGAAAAAATTAACAGATGATAAATGTAGACAACCAGAATATACATAGTATTGACAAATAGTCAAAGGTAGCAGGATTATAATTTAGTACGTCAGACGCGCGTTTCGTCTACACAAGACTCATCAGTGACGCTTATATCAAAATATTTATAAAGCCAAACAAGTACAAAGTTGAAGAGCATTGAGGATCCAAAATTCCAAAATGTTTTGCCAAATACGGCGAAGGTAATCTATGTCTGGGATAAGAAAATCCTTAATTTTCGACAAAGTTAGATACGACGTAAAACCTGTATATCACGACTTTCCAAAATTCAACTATTTAAAGAAAATGAAGCTGAGCAATTTCTGAAAATCAGAGAAGCAATGAAGCAGAAGTCAACTTCTGATGATAATCTTTTATACAAATTAGACTCTGATTGAACTCATAAATGCAACAACTATGTCACTTAATGTGGGAGCATGGACTTTTATATGAGGCCACATTTGTATATCTAAATTTTGAAAATTAAGCCGGAGCATTTCTTTCTTTGAACTCTCTCCCAACTGATCATTGTCTCGCTTATCGTCACCGTCACATCACTCTATACTAAATTCTGCCATTAGAATGGTATTGAAACCAGTAACGTAATCTGGAACGCTTACTGCACCATACACGAAGTACCTAAATGTTAAGTCCAACTGTTGTTGTAAATCAATTACTTTGAGGTTAAAGCAAGATGAATAATAGTCTAAATCAATCTATCATATAAAACGGTGTCAGAACATTGATTAAGTCTAAGCTACTATGTAAAAATCTTCTGAACATATACCTTTCGGAAGTGTGACTTAGTAAACAATTATTTTGTTATTTTCGAAGTCAATGCAGAACGCTACTTCCGGGTTTTGGAACAGCAATGGGAAAACATTGTTTCGTCCTATTGTTATGGGCAACGTAGAACAAGAAAATTTTCAATACTTCTCTTAATCAACATCTCTCGAGGTTCCATATTATCGACGATATGAAAAGGAATAATACCCAATAACATCATATAAGAATTTAATGTGATCATCCAACATTCAAACGACGTTAATCTCCAAATTCAATTCTTTTATGAAATTTCTGCATCTAAAATCAAATTTCAATATAAAAAAGAAGATGTGGTATGATTGCCAATGAGACAACTGTCCACAAGAGACCAAAATGACACAAACATTAACAACTATAAGTCACCGTACGGCATTCAACCATGAGCGAAGCCCATACCGCATAGTCAGCTATAAAAGGCTCCGATAAGACAGTGAAAAACTATTCAAACGAGAACACTAACGGCTTTGGTGCAGAAATATTGGTACCGTCTATGTTATAACAGATCAACTAAAAAACTCCGGGTTAATATTTGTGCTATTTTCTTATTTCCTAAGCACTGTGAGAAATATAGTTCTCCACTCGAGACAGTTAAATTTTATTATTTAAAGCGCGAGGCTTGCCGAGCTTTTTAAATAATTGAAATTTAACTGTCGAGAGTGGAGAAATATCGTAATACACGAGTTATAGTTTTGGAATCTGTTTCTCTGATGATTTTTATACTTCGTTTTTAAAGATTTTTAGAAACTTGTGTTCTTTATATGCGACGTCACCAGGCATGGTCGTCTTTTTTCATGACGTCAAAATAGATTTTTCACTAGTGAGGAGAAATATTTTTCTCACACCGGTCAGGAAATGTAAAATAGCACAAAAATAAGAGAAAAATATTTATCATCTGTTTTCATCAAATGATTGGTCGAAATTTAATTATGACGTTAAATTTTCTTGATTTCCACTGAATGTCCTATTGTGGCGTCCTGAAAAAAGGCGACCATGCCTGATGACGTCACATATAATACCAACAAAATATTCTGCAAATCTATGAAAAGGAAGGATTAAAATCATTAGAGAAAAAGATTACACTACTTTAACTCGTGTATGGCGATATTTCTCTAGTCTCAACAGTTCAATATTCAATATTAAAAAGCTCGACAAGCCTCGAACATTAAAAAATAAATGTATTGAGTGGAGAAATATCGTAACACATTTGTTGTAGTGGTGGAATCAATATTTTACATATAGAGGTATGTTGCAAAACGTTATAAACCAAACATTCAAATCTTGAGAGATGTTGTACAATATTATAAATTGTACGACGTTATATATCAAACACACACATCTAGAGGTACAATGAATGTACGTAGTAAATAAACATCACAAAACGTGTGAGAATTGAAACAATAAACGTCTAAATTATATAAAATTAACATAAAGATACACCATAGAGGTTATCAATCTAAATACCAAAACGTATGCATATGAAGGTTTACAAAATTAACCAAAAATACACATCTAAGAATCAACAATTTAAAAATGTATGTTCTCAGTTTTTAAGTTAATGATATCTAGATGATTACTTTGGGTGAATTTTGTACAAGTACCTCTCCCACAACGCTAGAATCAAAGAACTACAATATAGACATTATAAAACTACATCCCACAAAGATCTAAGATAAAGCTTCTTTTCTATAGACAATACAAAACTATCTCATACAAAACTATCTCATACACAGTGCTAGAATAAAGCTTTTTCTTTATAGACATTAAAAACAAAACTCGAACTATCTTACAGTGCTAAAATTAAGTATTTCAATATGACAAAAATATTACAAACAAAATAATTTAGTAGAGAAAGGTCCATTGCAATATTATATTGACTTAATAAATCACTGATTTGTTTGTGTCCGAATTAAGCGATAAAAGCAAAAGAACATCGATCTGAATTGCATCAACTTTAAACAATCATTGGGGATATCGACAAAATTGGACATTCTAAATGATGAGCAATGATGTACATTTTTACAATTTGAGAGTAAAATAATAATTTAAATATAATGCCATTGTTTTGAACAGTTGATTCTTGAATATCAATATAACCGCGCTCAAGTACGTTTGTCCTCTTTTAAAAAAAACACCTATTATATATTTTGCGAAAGCATTTTCAAAAGTGAGTATTGACATGAAGCTCTTTTAGTTGATTTTTCAATGGTTATTTTTACTATTTAGACTTGAAACATATCTGAAATCAGTGTCATAAACGCGGATAACTAGAAATGTTTTGATGTTTTATCTTAAACTTTGTCTACAGTATACATTGCAACAGAAGTACATCTATTTTCAAACCCTTATATTCATTACCAAAAGAAAAATATTTAAGAATTGAATGCTTCTTTTTGTAACTTCATTGGGGTGTAAAAGCGTTGACAGAAGTACATTTTGTATGAAGCGCGGAAGCGCTTCATACTAAAAATGTGCGCACGGTCAACGCTTTTACAACCCTATGAAGTTACAAAAAGAAGCATTCAATACTTATAATTACATTTTTTTTAGCTATGATCATGAAAACTCGAATTTTATTATAGTTTTATTTAATTCACCTGTGCATTTCATTGTGGGACCACGTGTTATCATGAATGAAAAGTTTTATTGAGCAATGCAATTGCTTACGGAATAACACGTGATGTACAGTTAGCCTATCAGAATAAAGAATCATAATGAAACATACATCTAATGTAATTATTTAGTTAAACACAGGACCTTCAAAAACAGAACCTGTCATACGGATCTGAACTCATTCAACATTTAAAAAATAAAAAAATAAAGTACAATAGTAAATTTGCACCTTAGACGAGCATACTAGTTACTAAAGTTCCAGGATATCGAAACATGTTTCTAATGAATTAAAACAAGCCACATCATACCAGTAAGGCTTGACGTTGTGTTGAATGTACATAAAAAGTGTATGGAATATGTATAATGTGCATGCTTTTAACTTTACAATTTGAGTTGTAATTATCATTCAAACGGTATGTAAAAATGGAAGCTGACAACGGGAAAACTGAATTCCCATGGTTGTCTTAGGTTTTCGACTGAAGCCGTACAGTTCTGTAAATGCTATAAAACAAATTAATATATTACAGTTTCTGTAGAACTTGTTTATTTCAGATTCATAAGTTGCAAGCACCTGCAGTGATGGTTATTAATTGTCCGCAGATAATTAATACATATAAAAACACAACAGAATGTGTTTTTTTCTGAATTATAAGCCAAACAAAAACCATCTCTTTTACATGGGGTTGTAGATATATTGTTGTTTTAAAATTTCCATTGTATAACACATAGATATGTTTGTGCATCGACTACCGGTAGATATTCGAAGTAAACATGAAATTTGTCACACACTGCATAAAAGTAATCAATTTATAACCACAATCTTTAACGGTTTTCGAAGTACTTTCTTGTATTAAATCATTCATGAGTTACTTCCTAATTATAATTTCATATACGTAATTGTAAGTCTGTTTGAGCTGAACAAATATAACAGGAAAAGGACAAATTCACTGCATCGGGTGCGATTGTGTATAATAAATTTCTTTTCTCTATCCCGACTGTGTAAATAGCATTTCCTTAAAACATAACTAATGTTAAACAAACAATTAACCATATAATTACAATATTTCCTTATGGAAGTTGATAATGATGCCACTATATGTTGAAGATCTACAAAACAAAGCAAAGAAATCAATCCCGAGTATCGTCAAACTAATGAATATTTAACATATCTTGTGACTAAGTCTTTGTTTTATAGATAACTGTTCTTTGCCAACTTTAGATATCCAAATTGCAAAATACTACAAATAATGATTTCAAGTGATTGTGCTGGATTAAGTTTCAAAACACCTGAGAAGAACGCCAAGGTAAGGTGCTATTTGATTTATTGAATAATATATAAATTATTTCAAAATATATTTCCTTCTAGCTGTGGCGTATTCATATCATGTAAAATATCAAGGACCATTCATGAAGTTAATTAACATTTTTTCAGAGTTATATTTGACATTTCTGCCATTCATGGGAGTTAGGTGACCGACATTGAACAAACATGTATTTTTAACACATGTCATATGATACATAAGCATTCATCCAAGCGAAATTTGATTTTTAAACATTCTTCCAGCTCTCATAAATTGCCTAATATTCAATTTTGCAATGTATTTTTCCACCTGTTACTGTCGCTTTTTAAAAACTTTTGTTTGCCCGACTCGCGTCTAATTCTATCGACCCTGGTTTCTTCTCATTGTCGATTGCATATAACCAGCGTCTTAATCTAAAAACAATATCAATAAAAGCATTCTGAAAACTGTCAATTTTTCCAGCCGATGCATAATTCTTACCACTGTGGATTTTTCTAACAGATGCATAATTCTTACCACTGTGGATTTTTCTAACAGATGCATAATTCTTACCACTGTGGATTTCGTCAACCCTTACCTAATAGTTATTAAAGGTACCAGGATTATAATTTAGTACGCCAGACGCGCGTTTCGTCTACTACATAAGACTCATCAGTGACGCTCATATCAAAATATTTATAAAGCCAAACAATTACAACGTTGAAGAGCATTGAGGATCCAAAATTCCAAAACTTTGTGCCAAATACGGCTAAGGTAATCTATGCCTGGGATAAGAAAATCCTTAGTTTTCGAAAATTCAAAGTTTTGTAAACAGGAAATTTATAAAAATGACCACATTATTGATATTCATGTCAACACCAAAGTGTTGACTACTGGGCTGGTGATACCCTCGGGGACGAAACGTCCACCAGCAGTGACATCGACCCAGTGGTTTAAATAGTTATCAAAGGTACCAGGATTATAATTTAGTACGCCAGACGCGCGTTTCGTCTACATAAGACTCATCAGTGACGCTCATATCAAAATATTTATAAAGCCAAACAAGTACAAAGTCGAAGAGCATTGAGGATCCAAAATTCCAAAAAATTGTGCCAAATACGGCTAAGGTAATCTATGCCTGGGATAATAACATCCTTAGTTTTCGAAAATTCAAAGTTTTGTAAACAGGAAATTTATAAAAATGACCACATTATTGATATTCATGTCAACACCGAAGTGTTGACTACTGGGCTGGTGATACCCTCGGGGACGAAACGTCCACCAGCAGTGGCATCGACCCAGTGGTTTAAATAGTTATCAAAGGTACCAGGATTATAATTTAGTACGCCAGACGCGCGTTTCGTCTAAATAAGACTCATCAGTGACGCTCATATCAAAACATTTATAAAGCCAAATAAGTACACAGTTGAAGAGCATTGAGGATCCAAAATTCCAAAAAGTGGTGCAAAATACGGCTAAGGTAATCTATGCCTGGGATAAGAAAATCCTTAGTTTTCAAAAATTCAAAGTTTTGTAAACAGGAAATTTATAAAAATGACCACATTATTGATATTCATGTCTGACAAATCTGGTTTCTACAAACCATTGTCTAAATTAACTGTGGATATTTCTCAAACCCATTCTTCACGTCTGATAACTGTTGTTTTCACCCATCCATTGTCCACGTCTGATAACTGTTGATTTCGCCAACCCAGTGTCCACGTCTGATAACTGTTGATTTCTTCAACCCAGTGTCGACGTCTGATAACTGTTGTTTTCACCAATCCATTGTCCATGTCTGATAACCGTTGATTTCTTCAACCCAGTGTCCACGTCTGATAACTGTGGATTTGACCAACCCATTGTCCATATCTGATAACTGCAGTTTTCACCAATCCATTGTTTACTTCTGATAACTGTTGATTTCTTCAACCCAGTGTCCACGTCTGATAACTGTTGATTTTACTAACCCATTGTCCACGTCTGATAACTGTTGATTTCTTCAACCCAGTGTCCTTGTCTGATAACTGTTGATTTCACCAACTCTTGTTGCGTAAACCCCTGAGGGTTTACGCAGTATATATTGGACGATATCTGTAGTCTTTCGGAACACCGGATGTTATTCGGAACACTTCTGTTCTTTCTATGACCACCTTTCAAATACATGCGCAATAGCTTACTAATCTGTTGAATAAGCATTAGCATCTTAACTGAAATTTATTATGATATAATATTTCCTTGCACACGATTACAAGCTGCTATAATATTAACTTACATGCGTGTATTTTAATTAGAGTCAAAGTCAAAGTCAAAGTTGAAACCAGATGTGTTTAGATATGAGATAAGATTTCATGTAAACAATGCGATTTATATTCTGAACGAGAACTGAGACTACTATAACACATATATGTGTTATAGTAGTCTCAGACGAGAATAATTAAAAATAAAATCTTTAAAAAAAGTATTAGTAGCATTTCAATTTAGATTTTAAGTTTAGGGAAGATGTACATGATGTAAAAAGCAAGCTATTTATTTTTTATACTGAAATTAAAGGGAAGTCTTTCTTGCATATGATTAAATTACAGTTATTTTTTGTGATTAAATATTGCAACTTTAATAAAAATTGGTTATTAAAAATGTAATTAAATAGATATTGAATATGAAAAAATAAAATAAAACGGAAACCTACAACTAAAATATATTTAAAAAAAGTACACTTGACTATGCAAATGTTTTGTCGTTTTCCGTTTGTTAATACAATACATGCAAACATTAATTTGTTTCTAACTTCAACCTGTTTAAACGATTAATTTTTTTCTACGTTTATAAAAAGTATGTTTTTCAACAACATGAGCATGAATTATTGAAAGTTCAAATAGGGTCAGAAAAGAATTATCAAACGATGTTTCTACTAGAACTGTAGCAGTTAGAAAATAACAACAAACGCCTCAAAACGTTTTCAAAACTTTAGTAAAAACAATTGCACCCTAAAATCAAAGTACTGAAGTACTGAACATCAGAGGACCTCAAGTTGTGTTGAATTATTGATAAATGACAGGTGTTTATATTGTACCTACCAGACAGATATGTTCACCATACAATATAGTACAAATATTAAATATAATATGCTATCATATCTGAGATACTGACTTGAACTAGGAAACTTAACTTTGTGAATTATCAATGATTACTTGGTCAAATGAGAACTGTTAGATTGGCATTATGACCATATAGTTGCACACATACAAAGATCGTTAGCGTATAACTTATAATAGAGAATCAACATAGCAAACAATTCTTCGAGTAGCTATATAGTCACTCACTGAACTATGAAAAAGAGGTTCAAGACAATCATATCAAAACAGATAAATTGTAATATTGTGGCTAATTAGAAAATAAAGTGGGGAAAAATATATTGTTTTGGCGAAAGAGGTGGCGAAAAAAATAATTGACCCAGGGGAAACTTTGGGGCTAAAGATACCAGATGAACAGCAAACTCATAAATGGAAAATAAACTTACAATTCCATGACTAAAACTGAAAAAGACATGCATACAAATAAAAGTACACAAGAAACAACATAGAAAACTAAAGACTGAGCAACACGAACCCCACCAAAACAGGTGATCTCAGGTGCTCCGGATGGGTAAGCAGATCCTGCTCTACAAATGTTTGTACATGTAGTATCCAGGTCTTTTTTCTGAAACATTTAGCTTTTGGATCAATTGCTAATTAAATGGATGTCAACACAGCAAGATTACTATCCCTTATTCTAGATTTTTGTTGCAGTCAACACAAACTCTTTAAATGTTCATAAATAGCTTCACTGAGTTACATTTGTATCTTGGTTTTATTGTAACACAGTCAATCATTTATCCATCATATTTTTTTTTAATTAGCAGCTATACATGTACATTGTAGGTTCTGTTTTCTAATTAGGTCTTTCCACCTTTCCATGGAAAGACCTATTGATTTTGTTCTGATTATTATTTTTTTTTTTCTTCCGCCTAATTTTTATTCTTGCGTAATTTTGTTGTTTCAAAAGATGTCGCATAGATATTTGGAATATGATTTCGTATAGTTTATACGCTTTAAAACTGACAACCGCGCAGTAAGAGTTATCTCCCCAAACACTGTTTTTCTTGTGGCCACTACTCCTTCGCAACCGCAAAAGATTACGACAAATTTATTTTACCAAATTGCTCTTATATCTTCAGGATTCGAGTTTAGTTTTAACCGAAGCTATCCTGATACTCCATATGAGAGTTATTCCCCCTTATGTATTTGATATAAGTGATTTGCATTTCTAACTGGTAAACCATAAGTGATAGAGACCTAGGGTCTTTTAATTTGAGATCCTTGGTCCAAAAAAAATGAAAATTAGGTCAAGGGTCAAGGTCATATTCTAAATTTTTTATTTTGGCTTATTTTTACTTATTTTCAAAACCTTATAACATATCTACATCTTATTTTCACTAAATTGTTAGTTGCGACATGCCGTTACTTATAAATTTTGGTTGAAAGGGTGCGCTAACAATAAATAGGAGTTTTTGCCCATCTTATATTTAGAATTATGCGTAAAGTCATATAACTCATTAACCATACATAATAAAGACCTAGGGTCTTTTGATTTGAGATACTTGGTTTATGACCTTGAAATTGAGGTCAAGGTCATAGGTAATTTGCACGTTCTAGATTTTGACCTTTGCTTTAAATTCATATTTATATATTATAAAGCCATAGGAACTGACATTTTAGATTGATTTTTAATATTTTGATAATAAAATAGATCTTCACTTGTGGAAAGACCTTCAATTGTTCTTTGAACAATTGGTTTTTAATTATTAAATGGTTCATTGTAAATATTACAATGAATTATATGTAGATAGCCATT